>NC_080672.1:192595619-192660036 GCF_030247195.1 Topomyia yanbarensis
TACTCCAGAGCTGTTTGAAAAGCAATCAGACTTAGCAGTGCCAATACTAACAGCAACTTGACGATGAACGAGATACGATCGAAGCCACTCACAAAACCTAGTCGTGCAGCCAAGTTTTTTCAGTTTGGCAATTAGGGTATCGTGATTCACTTTGTCAAAGGCGGATTTCAAATCAGTATATATCGCATCCACTTGAAGTTTTTTGCACCAATTATCCATACAAAATGATGTAAAGCTCACTAGATTGGTTTCCACCGAACGGCCAGGATAGAAACCATGCTGACAGGTGCTAATATAGTGTCTGCAGGAAGCAAATAGTGTTTCGTTAACCAGTGACTCAATCAGTTTTGATTCAACTCCAAGCGAAGTAATTCCACGGTAATTTTCAACGTTACGCTTGTCGCCTTTTTTGAAAACAGGGATTAGTGTCGAACATTTCCAGTGCACTGGAAACGTTTGCTGCTGAAGCGACATATTGAAAAGTTGCGCGAGTGGTGTAGCCAAGATGTCCGAGCATTTTTTTTAATACAGCTGCAGGCATAATACTCGGACCGGGATCAAAGGACGCTTTTGTCTTCTGGATAGCCGAACGAACCATTTCATCGTCGATGAAGAAAACATCATATATATATATATATATATATATATATATATATATATATATATATATATATATATATATATATATATATATATATATATATATATATATATATATATATATATATATATATATATATATATATATATATATATATATATATATATATATATATATATATATATATATATATATATATATATATATATATATATATATATATATATATATATAAATATATATATATATATATATATATATATATATATATATATATATATATATATATATATATATATATATATATATATATATATATATATATATATATATATATATATATATATATATATATATATATATATATATATATATATATATATATATATATATATATATATATATATATATATATATATATATATATATATATATATATATATATATATATATATATATATATATATATATATATATATATATATATATATATATATATATATATATATATATATATATATATATATATATATATATATATATATATATATATATATATATATATATATATATAAGTCAATGTTTGTATGTACATGATTTATAGACTCCCAAACGGCTCAACCGATTTCCGTAAAAATTTGCACATAGTAGGTATTTGGTATGTGGCGTGTTTGTGTGCTATTGGTTGGAGATTATCTGCCCGCCAGATGGCGCTTTAGAACAAATTGTGTTTTCCACATATTTCGTTGATAGTCACAGCAACGCGCGATGGGTATTAGCTAGTTTCCTATAAAAGAAATGTCTGGAATTCACTCAAACTTTCAATATGTTTTGCGAGACCCGGAGAGCGGAATCTTATACATCAACCGACTCAACTCGACGACTGGGGACAATGTATGTGTGTGTGTATGTATGTAACAAATTCTCATTTGTGTTTTTCCGCAATGGCTGAACCCATTTTATCTAAACAAAATTCAAATGAAAGGCTTGATACTCGAATAGAAAGTTAATAATTTGTTTTGATTCTGATGTTTAGTATCCATGATATGTATATTTGTATGTGTAAAAAGGGTTTTTTGCAGTTTTTTTAGATTAACTGTCAAAACTCATAACATGGACAAATAGTCTACATATCGCCAGGAAACTTATACAAATATCTCTCGAGTGAACTATAGTTTGTTGAATTCAGACTGCTATCAAAAAAAAATTTAATACGAACGAAGGATTTTTATTATTTTCCAATATCTCGAAAGAAGACCAAAAACATGCAATCAATTATTTACGCCACCAGGGTTAATTTTAGGCGAATAGCATCTACGGACAATTTAATGGGTGCAATATAATTTTTCTTTTGATATTGTATTTTCTCAGATTAATCTCCCTATAAGTGTAACAATATTTTGGGTACTGCATACCCTGGTATTACACGCCCAATATTATCACAGGCAGTTGTTGCATTGGCTTCGGTTTTCCCGATTCTAAATTGTGAATTAAGTTTCCGCTATCCTCTCTGAAAATGAGCTTACTAGGTTGTAGCATCAGATCATAGTAATCGATTTTCTACCACTGTGTATCTATTAAAAAGTTTCAGTAGGGATGAAATATTTGTAAAGAGATTCGATTGATTTTTAGTTGAACGATTTTTTGCATACTTGATTGAGATAATGCTTTCATTGAATTCGCAGCTCTTACTTTTGCGAACAAGTTTGCTGAAGACACCAAGTATCTATATTGAATACTTTGAAAGTTGTAGCTTGTTGTTTGTGGATGGCCCATCGGCGCTTATTTATTGTTCAATATTGTAACTATCCGTTCAAACAAACTAGTCGAATTTCATTTCTATAAAACGGAAAAGGATGAAATCAGAATTTCTTTCACTATTACAGCTAGAAACAACCACCGAACAATTCCAAGTTGTCTGAATGTACCTTGATCACTTATCAGTGCACAAATCTTCATTTACCGTATGATAGCAAATTTTCTAACACATAACCATCAAATCGATCTGGAACATATCTCGGATAATGAGAAGCGAAATAAATAACTCCAAGTAGAATGAAAGTCGTTCTAAACTCGAACTTTTTCAAATACTGCCTTTCCATTATTGTTCGCTTTTTTTCGCATTCCATATTTTGATATATTATTTTGAAGACCCATATTTTAGATCAATAATAAAATCAATCAAGATCAATTTTTCCATTCGTAACCGAACTTTGTACAGAGAAACAAGTGCCTTTTGGTCTCTCCGGTGTAGTTTAGTTTTTTCGGTAGTACGAAGGTGCTTGCTGTGGCAGAGGCTGCAGTAAAGCATTACTAACAAACAGTCCCGCGAGTGATAATTATTACCTGCGATATCGGTGAAGGTAGTGCAGTGAAGTGCGTTACTAAACAGTTTTCTTGCCTGAAAGACGGCTTTGTTTAGACGAGCTATATCAGCTCTCTACTGTGTGAAGGTCACGCGGGTGACGGATAAAACAAACGAAGGATCAATTCACCTACCAGCTCGTCAGGAACCACCTGGTGAAGTGTTTCGTTTTTTACTTTTTTTTTTTCTTTTTATTGCTTTTGATTTTTTATTTTGATTTAAGTTAAACAGTGCGGTCGAGCGTGTTGCTCCCGCAACAAAATGGAACAAACAGAAGGATCATTCTCCGAATACGAATCTTATGGGGAAGAGGAACGTATATCTGATTCGGAGACAGATAATGTTATGGTCGATCCACTTCCCCCACTTTCCCCCAATGTCTCACAGACCCCCCCCCCGGGTCAAGGTTTACCAGGATGGATCCGCTGGTCCTTGGGTGGTATACTTTCGGCCCAAAAATAAACCGTTAAACAGCATAACTGCACGGGAGCTGACAAAACGTTACTCGGCCGTAACCGAGATTAAAAAGGTTCAGTCAGATAAACTGCGCGTAGTCGTTACTGACTTGAAACAGGCCAATGATATCGTTAGCAATAGCCTCTTTACGCTGGAGTATCGCGTCTACATCCCTTCTCGTGATGTGGATATCGACGGTGTGGTAAGTGATGCGGGTCTAACTGTCGATGATCTGATGAATGATGGGACTGGCTGCTTTAAGGACCCTAACCTTCAATCAGTTAAGATTTTGGAGTGCAAGCAATTGCACTCAAAGTCCATCGAAGATGGGAATTACTATCCATCAGACTCGTTTCGCGTAACCTTCGCCGGATCTGCACTTCCGAGCTACGTTGAAGTGGGAGGAGCTCGTCTACCTGTACGCCTGTTTGTACCGCGGGTCATGAATTGTTCCAATTGCAAGCAGCTAGGTCACACGGCCACCTACTGTAGCAACAAGCAACGGTGCGGTAAATGTGGGGAACGCCATGCGGATGATACTTGCAGTAGGCCCGCTGAGAAGTGTGTTTACTGTGGGGAGAATCCACATGCACTTTTGACATGCCCAACGGATAAACTGAAGCGATCCGCCAAAGATCACTCCAGACGCTCTTACGCAGAAATGCTTAAAAGAGCTGTTCCACTTATCTCCGAAAACCCATTCGCTCTCTTGCCAACTGACGATAACGCCTCTAACGACCCTTGCGAGGGGCATTCTTTGGCTCCGCTTGGAAACTCTAGGAAAAGACCTAATCAAAACTCACCTGAACTTCCTCGTAAGGGTCCTAGGTTGTCCCAAACAAGGGTACAAAATAAAAATAATTCATCAACTGGAAGTGCTGGTACAAATCCGAAGATAATACCTCCTGGTTTTGGGAAATTGAGATACAGTTCCCAGCACTCCCCGGGGCACCAAAAATCCCAAGTGCTCCAATTTTACAGTCAGAAACTCAACCTAAAACGGGATTCCTTAAATTTTCTGACATTGTGGACTGGATATTCACAGCTTTCAACATTACCGATCCTCTGAAAAGGTTGCTGGTTGCTATTCTACCAACAGTAAGAACATTTTTAAAACAGTTGACTGAACAATGGCCCCTCCTTACAGCGATCGTATCCTTCGATGGCTAACTTATTAGACGGAATCAAGGATCTGATCACTGTTTTACAGTGGAACTGCAGAAGTATTATCCCCAAAATTGATTCATTAAAACACTTGCTAAATTACAATCATTGTGATGCATTTTCCCTATGTGAAACATGGCTAACTTCTAATATAAACCTCAACTTCCACGATTTTTAACACTATCCGCTTGGATCGAGAAGACTCATATGGAGGGGTACTTTTAGGGATCAAAAAGTGCAACTCCTTCAATCGAATCAACCTCCCTTCGACGCCAGGTATTGATGTTGTCGCTTGTCAAACAACAATGAAAGGCAAAGATCTTTACATTGCTTCTATTTACATTCCTCCTAGGGCCATGATGGGATATCGAAGATTCTCCAACGTGATTGAACACCTTCCCTCGCCCCGCCTGCTTCTTGGAGACTTTAACTCTCACGGTACGGGGTGGGGCTGTCTATACGACGATAATCGATCTTCGACAATTCGAGACCTTTGTGACAACTTCAATATGACAATTCTGAACACAGGGGAAATGACACGGATTCCTAGACCACCTGCGCAAGCAAGTGCACTAGACATATCTTTATGCTCGACATCACTACGGTTAGATTGCAAGTGGAAGGTAATATCTGATCCCCACGGTAGTGACCACCAATTGTAATTGCAATCACCACTGGTTCAAGACCATCGGCACCAATCAATGTTCCCTATGACCTCACACGAAACATTGATTGGAAGAGCTACGCTGCTGAGATATCCAAAACTATCGATTCAACACAGGTACTTCCCCCGGAGGAAGAATATAAGTTTTTGTCCAACTCGATTCTCGATACCGCGATTCAAACTCAGACGAAACGAGTACCCGACGTGAACACCCAAAAACGTTCTCCCAACCCGTGGTGGGACAAAGAGTGCTCAGACGTGTACGAGGAGAAAGCTGCCGCGTATAAAACCTTCCGGAACGACGGGTTAGTTGCTAGTTATCGAGTGTACGCGATATTTTTTTTTGTAAAATTAGTGTTTTAGTTTATTTATAAAATATTTACAGTTCATTTTCTAAGTAAAATTGTAGTGCCTGTAAGTTAACTACATTTTCACTTTCGGTAATGAATTTTAAATAAACTGCGAAAAGTCTAAAGGTTCCCCCACACTGACGCGATTTTGTCGCAGCGATTGCGAAAATTTCGCGAAGCGACTTGTCGCTAGCAACTCTGCTCATGGCGACAGATGTGCGCTCCCATACTGACGCGAACTTTTCGCGTCGGCTGTTGCGAAATTGCAGCGATTTTTGAACAATCGCTGCGTGCGAGCATTGTGTCACAGTCGCTGGGTGTTCGCCAGATATTCAAGATGGCGCAGACTAATCAACTATTGTCATTTGGCGCATCTCAACTTTACATAAGTTGACCAGAATTCCGAAAAAAATGAAAATAGTTATACGAAAAAAATCGCCTAAATTTCAAAACCAAACTGATGGACGCTTCTATACCACTACCAAGTCCAACAAAACTATTTGAAAACGAAGATTACATACCGTATGAAAGCCAGGTAAATCGAATAAATACTGGAGCGGTAAAATTGAATTGAAAGTAGGGTGGTTGGAGCTATTTACTATAATCCAGTGCTTCAAGTCCTTCGAGAATAAAAAATATTCCAAAGCGGACTCATCTTTCCAAAGAGCTGATCGAAAAATAGTTCGACGAACCCAACGATTCCGACGTGGAAGAATTAGTGAAAGCATTGGAAAAACGAAACGTCGGTAATAATACGGATCATGAGAAAGGCCTTCCGGAAAAGGACGATCATTTCTTGTTCAACGAAGATGTTTTAGCATTTTGTTTGAGGGAAGAAATTAACGCCAATGAACGGTTGAACATGTTATGCCAAAGATTCCATAACAATCTGAAATATAAGAATATAAAGTTCATACCGCAAATCGAGCGGGAGATTGAAGTTCCCCACAACATAAAGATAATCGATGAAATCTTGGGTACGGACTCGATCGGAATTCCCATGCGATCAGATGATAATCATGTTTCTTCAGCTGGACGAATAAATAGCAACCTCTCGTCGAGCAAGTTCTGTATGTTGGTTAACGGTATAACCCAATAGAGCAAGTGCACATCAAATCAAAATATACTCACACTAGCTTTGTTCCAGTACAAGGAAATCACTCCGGAGTAAACAGGAGCAAAAAATTCTTGCTCCTTTTTACTCCGGTTTGCTACCAGAAGAAGAGAGTAAAGGAACGATTTTCTCCGGAGTACTTCCAGTTTCTCCTGGAACAGACCTACTGATAGCTGCTCAATTTCTCACGAGTATATGCACATGTATCTGTCCGCCTAGATTAAGAGAACATTCGAAATCAAAACCCCACTGCTTCTGGTCGGATATACGCGCAGCAACGACGAATCATCTGAATACACCTCTATCGAAGACTGCATATCAAGAAGACTGCTAACTGTCCAGAATCTGGAGACAGTAACAGCAACGCCACTTGCGGGTACTTCCCATAGTGATGCACACACACATATACACTTTTACATTAAGCTTCCTACCTTCAGACAATAGAGGTGCTGTAACCTCTGTCGCTTCTCGTTTGTATGGGGGAAGGAAAGAGATATCAGTCTTCTTAATATGTAGTCTTCGCCTCTATGCTAACCGGATCTAATCTGCCGTATATGCGAGAGTTAACTTACATCTCCTTGTTTATAATACTGGTACCGAATGTGGAGACTCCCAAGTTCGGCACCAACGGGCTGGAGTGTGTGGTGTTGCAGCAGACTGGTGCGTATTTATCTGTGAGGAGAGGAGTACCGCAGCGAGTTTCCCAGGAGGGGATGCTACCGCTAGCAATGTTGATCAGTGGCGAAAGGGTCTGCGTTACAAGGCTGCTTGGTCCGATCAACGTTCCCTTTGTGATCGATGAAAACGTGGAGCTAATGATATATAGGCGATATGTTTCGCCAATTCCTATTCACTACAACATGGACGCATGTTCACAAATTGGCGGAATTCGGTCCAATAACCGAGTAATTTTTAATCGGTTCCAAAGATAGACAATATTTATGAAGCCAAGCTTCGCCGAAGGATTAAGGTGTTTTATTACCTTGTTTTACATCTTTTTGGAGTACGATGTGTATCTTATCTGAGGACAAAGTCTCCTAACAGGCGATAGTACTTTTGTCATTATACGAGAGAACAACGATTTCTACTTTGTAGATCCAACCAGCGGTAAAAAATACTCCAGCTCCGATACGTACTGTCCTTTAAGTAGAATTTACTACTTTGTCAATCAGGACAACGCCTAGGGAAATATTCAAAAAGAGAACCGGGTGTTCCTGACGCAGCTAGATGTGAACAAATCAGCCTACTGAAGACCGCTATTCAATCGATCGCATGAAGCTCCCACCGGTTGTATTCACGATGGAATTTACTTGTACAAAAATGCACTGAATGTACGAGATTTGTAAAAAACTATTGAAAAAAAATTGTTAAGAAGATTGCAATTTGGAGAACGCACCGTAAAATTACATGGAACCGGTTAGTTTATGAAGCTATCAATTGTGTATTCTCGGATGGTATGCTATAGCAAAAAACGCAATAACTATATTCTAGTTTCAGCCATATAAGTAACCAACTTGCATACGCCCTTCCCAACTTTCAGTCGGACACTAGTCTGGAAACTAATACGAATGGCAATCTGGAACTGTTCAGTCAACTGTTATCCTTTCTTCAATAGTATATACAATATAAAGTATGCTACAATTTAAACTTTAAACTTGCTTTTCTCGAAATCAATATATTGTCACTTAGCCCGGTTTGACGTAACTCCGACCAGTTCGCTCTCAGCAAGACTTATTCATTACCAGCCATCGAAGTTTAGTCTTTGGTCGTGGTTGCCGAACGAACCATCGCAGATCCGGATCGCAAGAATCTGGGGGATTTGTGTAATCCTCTATTTTCTTCACAGTTATTTCCACCAAACCTTATGACACTGTTGCTATAATTTGTATTTTTCGTAATTTTGCAGTTTTATTACGTACGAAAATCTGTTAGTTTACACTGTACATCAGGCCAAGGAAAAGCATTTTTGGTTAAAGTTAACAATTAACATAAGGAGCGAATAATTATTTATAATCTTTTGCGCAGCGAATGCCTGCTCAGCTTTATACTCGTCGAAAGCCTCTACGAGGACAATCCGCTTGATCTCGCTACATCTTACGAAGTAAGATAGCTCATTTAGAATTTTATCCATGGTATTGCTCAATTGGGGGCTTCTGCAGATCATTGTTCTCGACAGTTTCACCGGGTGTCCGACGGTTCCATACAAATAGCTACATTGGACCCACAGTACGATGTACGGGTGATTGGTAGTTAGTTTGCACCGCTTCTCCTTCTATCGCTGTATTGTAGCACAATCTGTATCTGCTTCGTAAACGGAACCACTCACAGGGGCAATGGTACTCACCCAGCCCAGGTAGTACTTTAATATCGCCGATAGTAGTGCGCTGATGAAAAAATGTGTATCCTTAATGTCGGCCAGCAATAGCAGGTAACAAAGATCGTTCATAAAATTATTATCAATTTTAAGCGCAGCCCGATTAGAACATGTACTGCTTTGAGTTCCAAGAGTGCACGCACCACTGCTTAGCGTTAGCCACATGGGATTTACCAGTTTGGGTACAGTAAAAAAATCCACTGGGCACTGCTGCGTTATGCCGGCAGCCAGCATTATCTGTAGCAATAAATTAACACAACTGTTTGAACAGGTAAGTGAAGGGTTTCTATCAAGCCTACCTGGAGTAACTGCGGCTACCTGTAGCTTGCATTTTCCGCCGCCATTCTTAAACCACACAGCATTGATTCAAATATACTCATGTGTTCCGAGCTGAATGCTTCAATTTCCTGCAGCATGCCATCGTTTAGTTGAACGCACAGCACAATTCCTAGACGTGCCTTTTTGTGCAAAGGTCTCCCGTGATAATTGGTTGCAGTGGAAAGAACTTCCCCGCTAAACGATTTTTGTCTAGTCAGTACTATGGTTTCACTATTCCGTCGATTTTTACCACCGGCGCAACCATCGCTCGCTGTCACTTGACTGCTAATGTTCACCGAACCGGTCGTATTGACCTCGATGAAAGCTGCCATACTGACTATAGTCGTCTAAACTTGTGCAATTCAGAGGCTGTGGAATATCAATACTGGTATCTAAACTAAGTCTTCGAAAACACTCGAAATCACTAGAAATTGATGCTAGACTGTTTCGGTGCGATGGCGTGGTTGACTTGATGAAAACGCCCAAGGTTCCGTTCCACCATACCCTGAGTCAAGGCCACTTTTGGTTGAAAGTCTCGGATCTGCCAGATGCTCCAAATGCGCAAACTCGATTGGCAGTGGTGGCCTTTGTCTGTGGTTGTACGAAGTATCATATTACGTCAAAGTGGACGAAGTAACAGTAAACGACCGTAGTGACGTTGTACCTATGGAGCTACGATCACTTTCCGACGTATGTCGGCCGTTGTATAGTGCATTCTGACCGATACCTGGCAGTTCATAGCCCAAGTAGGTGGAAGTGGATACTTTTTAACTGCTGTTGCTGCTACTGTTGGCTACTGAAACACGTAAGCATACTTAATGGTTTTTCGAGTTTTTAATCAATGTACCTTCAAACTGCTGTCCTGGAAGACTATAGGTGCAGAACCAAAAATCATTTCGGCCATCGACGTGGTATCGCTTTTGGTATAGCTGTTGTGCTGATATAAAATTTTGCGATGATAAAATTTCCCGCTTTGTGGCTTTGTATTGCGGTACTGCAATTGGACGTTGTTGCTGCATTGGATTCGCCGGAAATTTTCTCGACCGCACTGGAATCAAACAGTAGTTTACGACCTCGAATGTCACATTCGCAGACAAGAACACGAACCTGGTCAGCGGTGAAAGTTGATTCATCTGAGGTATATTTCTGTGTTGCTGAACTAGCACTGCGCTATAGTTGAAAACAGATTGTTGAATAATGCAATATTTATAGTCAACTGATTTACTATCCTCTCTTCTTGTTTGTTTTCTTACTGTGTCTAGACTGTGTCGAGCAAACGACCTGCTTCACGCAAAGATGTTTTAAATATAAAGACACGCGGACAAATACATTATTCTCACTGAATGGCTGATAAAACAATCGAAAAATATTTTTTTTTAATTTTAGGACAACATACGTCGTATTCCCATGAGATTAAAATTGAGGTTGTCCCATCTAGCTACTATAGTTTGCAAATGTCACTTTGTGTCGCTTGTAATGCGAAATTCGCGCCGGTGTGGGCGCACATGCGAATCGCACTGTCGCAGGAAGCGCGACGAAATCGCTAAGCGAAATTTTCGCAGTCGCTGCGACATAATCGCGTCAGTGTGGGGGAACCTTAAGAATTGACGCTTTTGTGTTTCGGTGTATTCCATTCAACATTGGTTGTGCTAGGTCCGTGAAGCACACTCTTCGCCATCCGTGTAGTAATGTCGCTATCCTTCGTTGTAGTAGTGTCCATGCCTCTCCTACTCGTGGACACTCGCAGAATTTGTGCTGCACCGTTTCGATTGCTGTGTTGCAGTGAAGGCAGTTTTCTCCATCCGCTCGTCGCATCACATACATGAGGCGTCTATGTATCGTTTTTCTGTTTACTAGTAGAAACAATTCGGTTCGTTGTTGAGATGAGAGACCTTTCGTTCTATGGATGTTTCTCCATATTCGAGGCCAATCCGCGTGACGGTTATCTCGTTCAACTTTGGGCTCGTCTGTGTTTTTTACATAGAATTGATTGATGGTGTTAGCTGAGACGCTTTGCTGAATTTGTGGAGGAAGATGCGGGACGTTCTGCACAATTACTTTCAGGTAGGGACAATCTGCAGGAGGGTTTTCTGGGTTTTGGAACATGAATGATTTGTAAAAGGGAATGGAATCAATTTCCTTCAATTGCCTGTTGATTAGCATGGATTTGCATTTGAATGCTGGTAGTTGCAGTTTTAATCCTCCTTCTTCATAATTTCGTGCTAGTTGCTGGATAGGTAAGCGACCCGGGATTCCTCGCCATAGGAAAGTACCCATTGCTGCTGTCAGCTTTGCTGTATGGGCGTTGGACGGGGGTAGGATAGAGGCGAGGTACCATATCCTTGCTGTTACGAATGTGTTCAGCAGCGTAACTTTTTGCAGAAGTGTTAATGATCGCATCCCGTGTAGCCATATCAAACGACTAAATTTTCCCACCAGCTCATCCCAATTATGCTTAATCATCAAGCGAATTGAATTGGTGTAGATTACACCCAGAATTTTAATACTGTTTTCTGTTCGTAGCCATGCCACGTTGAGAGCGTTTCCATTCATAAAACCAACGTCTATCGCCGTTGTTTTGTCGAGGTTTAGTTTCGCACCAGAAACACGAGAGAAAACGGGTAAACAAATCGTGTAGGGCCTCAATTTTTTGTACGGTTCCGTTCTATATGAGAAAGGCAAAAGTCATCAAATGACCATTAAACCCATCCCTGTCTGCAGCTATACACTTTCTCCACCAAATTACGCTCCTATATAGGACACAACTATTCGTAATGTTTCTTATACTATTAAAATTTTGTAGATATCCAGTTTTGAAGAAAAACTAATGAAAAATAACAACAATTCCACATTTTAGTAAGTTTTAACGGCTCTGTTGCTCTTATAACCCAAAAATTGTAAAAACTTCTAAATTTAGACATGAATTTTAAAATTTTGCCCAAGATCAGTCCATTTTTCAAAAAATCAAAACTCGCCACCAGTAGGGTTATAGACATAATCTAAAATCATTTAATGTATATTAAATTTCTTTTTTTTTGAGAACAAAAAAATCAATCAATTACTATTTTTACAGATCTAGTTCATTGCACCAACGAACCAAACGTTTCCATCCCGCATTTGGCAAATCTACTGGTGGAGCGATCACAAAATGCAAACTGGGTTGTTGTATATAAAGCTCTCATTACAACTCACCATGTACTGGCATATGGCAATGAGGTATAATGTATTGAATAACCCTGGAATATGATCGATTATCACTTTCCTTACGTTTTTTGCAGAGGTTCATACAATACTTAGCGTCGAGTAATTCTTCTTTTCAGTTGAACAATTTCTTGGATAAAGGCGGTGTTCAAGGTATATCCGATCAATGCATTAGTTATATGAAAGGCTTCCGAATAATTTATTCAATTTTCGTTTATTGCTCTCCTTCTATGCTGATAACATGTCTGCTTTATCGAGTTAACAGTTATACTAACGTAAATCTTTAATGCTTCCTTTATCCCAAAGGTGCCGTTGGAGCAAGGATGGGTAAGTTTTCGTATATGATATGATAACCATACTAATGCTCTCAAATCATATAGTGCATCAATATTCTTATAAGATTATGTTACCGCCTCTTTTAATTTGGTTATTACATTCTAGGGTACGACATGTCACCATTCATTCGTCGGTATGCAAAGTATTTAAATGAAAAAGCGATGTCTTATCGAACCGTTGCATTCGATTTTTGCAAATTGAAAAGAGGGAAAGAGGAAGGCTCTCTTCGTGTTATGAATGCTGATAAATTGTTAAAAACACTTCCTGTTCTTCAAGCACAGCTGGACTCGTTGCTAGAATTTGATTGTACTGCCAACGATCTAACAAATAGTAATTAATGCGTAAGATTATAGAATGAGCAATTAAAAGTGCACTCATTATTCCAGGTGTTATCAATCAATGCTTCATGTTGTTATTCAGAGATTTGATTCGACTGTTTGCATGTTATAATGATGGTATTATCAATTTGTTAGAAAAATATTTCGACATGAACAAGAAGCAATGTCGAGATGCTTTAGATTTGTATAAGAAATTCCTTACACGCATGGATCGCGTAGGAGAGTTTCTTAAGGTGGCAGAAGTAAGATCATTGTTAATTATGAACATTTATTGTTATATTGTGCATAGTACTAACATCTCCTTCTATTTTAGAATGTTGGAATCGATAAAGGGGATTTACCAGATCTTACCAAAGCACCAAGTTCGCTACTGGACGCATTAGAGCAACATTTAGCAACCTTAGAAGGAAAAAAAGGTTCTGCAGCAAACACACCCACACAAACGGCCAAGTGAGTAAACTATAGTTATTAACTGTCATTCTGTTGTTATACGCATAACAGTTATGTTTACATAGAAATGGACCTGTTGCACGCAGTATGGTATTATCCCTCCAGCACTGCTTATAATTGCAAGTCAGTTCCATGTAGATGGGGTATACGACGGAACATGGGACTGAATTGCGTTTATAGGTAGAGCACATGCTCCAAATTTTAAAACACGACCACTCACGCGTTGTACTTTGTATAAGGCTGATAGTTTTATCTCTTATCCGCAGAATACCTTGTGATCCTGATCATTTAAAGCACTGCTCTCTTTTGCAAACTTGGGTAGTAGACCATGATCTTTTAGATGAGTGAATGAATATAATTGTATTATGTTGCCAGGCGGCACTAGCACGACTGTGTTTTCGGTTTAGTTGCGTAATCTCGAATTATGCTATGAGATGGAGCTAGTATCCGTGCCATTTTTTCATCCTACTGTACCCATATCCGATTTTTTAGAAGGCAAAATTGCTCATGAGATTAAAACCTACGAAGTTGTACAACGAATAGTTTAGGATTCAGCAACTCGGCAACGCTAGCGAATATGCTCAATTGTGATTTCTGAATCTCAAGATTACGTATTTTCAGACGTGCTTTTGCTAGAGTTGTTAGTACAAGTAGTTTGTAATTGGCACAAAAAGTGTTAACGCAATTAGTATTGTTATTTTGGTTCGCGATGAATGAATTGAGGAATAATTGTATTTGTTTAGTATTTTTTTATATTTAGACAAGGCTGCGTCGTTACTTCTCTGCGTTTTGTAAGTAGTTCCTTTACCGATAACTATCGTAAGTATCCGGTTTTGCCCGAATGTTTCGCGGGAGTACTACGGACTCCTAATTTAAATGAATTTCGTGCGTCTTTCTTCGGAATATCTCTAATGTATTATTCTTTCCGTATTTTAGGATGTAGTTCAAAGAAAAGCACAACAACTTTTTCAAAAATAACAACGATCTTGTAATTAATCAGATACATTAAATCGAAAAATGGCAAAAATTAGGAACTTGAGATACAGTAGGTTAAAAAATGACATACTCGCTGGCGCCGCCTAACGGCAGTATCTTGAAATATTCGCTGTACCACCTCGTAGGTTTTGATTTCTTCAGCGACTTTGTCGGAGACAAAATCAGTATTTTGAGACAAAGCAAACTGAAAAATGGCATGCTCACTAGCGCTACATAGAGGTAGAATTTTACACTATTTGGTCGTCTATAAGTTAGTTCTGCACTGCCCATAACAGCATAAGAGTCCCATGTTGAAAAACAGCAAGCCGAGAAAAACGCTGTTCAAGATTGTCCCATCCATTGAGCCAAATGGATGGGACAACTATGTTTTGGTATTTTTTTTATATTTTCTGACCAAACCCAGTAATCTTATTTGTGCAGTGTGATTCAGTGGTGATACAGAATACAATCCAACGGATAACTCATTTCCGACAAAAATCCACATGGGACTCTTATGCGTTTATGGGCAGTGCAGCACCTGAATAAAATTTCCAAAGAGAGTTACCCTCTACAGGATCAAAATCACGAGATATTTTGAACAGAATGTTGTTTTGTAGAACATCCCATATCACGCATCCCATTTAGATGGTTTTGGCAATCTCAGATTTTATGTTTGCCATTGAGGTAAGTCAGTGTATAAAAAATAATTTTGTCTTGCACATGTTTTCTTAGACTAGACTATCAGCACCGGGCGTGGGTATAAGCAATTTACTAACCGTCATCATAACACGACACCGCACCGGCAGTTGGTAAACAGGTTGGGAAATGGAAACTTATCGTTTCGGTTTACAGCGAGTCTCTATATTTGGTAACTTCTTCCAACCGACGCCAACGTTGCTATTCGCAGAAAGGAGGCAAAACAAAGGAAAATGTAAAAAATAGGATCTCGCGATAAATGTTATGCAGAAGTGTTCTGCGTGAATTTTGATTCGACTCGTGAAAGATTTTTATTTTAAATAAAATTATGGATTGAGCTCAATAAATCGGTTGTGAGACAATAAATTATTTGATTGAATTCATTAACATTAGTTTACAGAAATTAAACAATTATTGAAATTAAAAGTTTATTGTAACTTTAATGAAAATATACTTTCAAACCTCGATTTACACCAATTATTTTGTCGTTTGATACATTGAACAGTCGTGATTCGCTGGTTGGGCCACAGCCTTGTCCAACTAACGAATTTGATTCGCTAGTTGGACCGACTGACAAATGTCAAAAACTCTCCAAAAGAGATGTTGGCATTGTAAATGCATCTGTTCTTATCTCTAAATATTGTCAGATTGATTGTTAAAGTAAATTTGGCACGAGATTTTGACGTTCAGATGCTTTTTAGTTGGACAATGGTCCAACTAGCGAAGGTCCAACTAAAAAGCGGTCCAGTTAAAAAGTGTCCAACCAGCGAATCACGACTGTATACTACCCAAGATCGCTTATTTGCCCCGTTTTCTATGGGATTTCCTATCTTCATGGGACTGACTTGCGATCAGTATAGTGAAATGCCTGAACGTGAATGCACTTGGAATTCAATTCACTTAGTCTGTAAATAAGGGGAGGGCGGGAGTAGACGGGGTTGGGTGGTTGTACTTAACTTATAAAAATATTTTTAATACATTTTAACATTTCTAATATTGTTCTTAGAAACAGTAACACGAAATGTTAATTAACTTTATAATTTATTGTTGGACAATTAAATTGCTTGTTTCAAGACGTTTATTATAAATTTACTAGAAGTATTCCGCGTCGAACAATGTGGAAATGTCCTATAATTCTAGGATAGCCACTTTTGTTACTTCGTTGCAATAGTTTTTGACTTACTCCGACAATTTTATGCAAACTGTGGATACATGGATGAGGATTTGATGACCAATTTGGTAAGCAGCGAAATTTGGCACTACCCCGCAGGACCGTTGTTTGAAAGCAAGATTCCGTGTTATGTCATTTGCCATACTGATAAATTGGAATCAAATTTATAATTTTTGAGCAATAACTCATTATTTGATTCCATCTTTGGAATTACCGTATCGACGACAAAATGTTGAATTCAGTTAATATATATATATATATATATATATATATATATATATATATATATATATATATATATATATATATATATATATATATATATATATATATATATATATATATATATATATATATATATATATATATATATATATATATATATATATATATATATATATATATATATATATATATATATATATATATATATATATATATATATATATATATATATATATATATATATATATATATATATATATATATATATATATATATATATATATATATATATATATATATATATATATATATATATATATATATATATATATATATATATATATATATATATATATATATATATATATATATATATATATATATATATATATATATATATATATATATATATATATATATATATATATATATATATATATATATATATATATATATATATATATATATATATATATATATATATATATATATATATATATATATATATATATATATATATATATATATATATATATATATATATATATATATATATATATATATATATATATATATATATATATATATATATATATATATATATATATATATATATATATATATATATATATATATATATATATATATATATATATATCTGTATTAACTTGCCACAAGTTCGTGTGTACCAATTTGCTCCAGGGTACGCACTTAATATTTATTTCTTGAAGTAGATGTAGTTGTAGTTAGTATTTCAGCTCCAGCGATACAACCGATTGTAATTAGAATTAGTTGTGTTATTGGCGCCGAAATACTACACAGTTAAGCTTTTTCGGGAAATCAGCCGGAATACGAATTACGAATACATATTAGAACCAACCAGAATTTCCGATTGAACTTTACTTTACCCATAGGTGCACCCAAAGTTCATATATCGATTACTGGAAGCCTATTGGCCGATAGTAGCGCCGGCTAGCGGCTACTTGTTGCCAAAGGCCTTGTTTATGTTATAAAGGCTCGCACAGAGTGAACCCAAGTCTACCTATCGAACAGTCAGATGGCTACCTATCGTGCAAAGTAAACAAATATTCATCTTTCGGAGAACATGCAAGAAATGTATTAGTTAGTTAATATCATGGCGAAATATTTCAATCGTCGAAACAAGACACTGTATTCAGTTTATTATGCTTTTTTTGTAACAATGTAAAATAAATTACATGGAATAGTATCAAAAATAAAGTGCTATAAGCCACGAAACAGTGGGTTTTCAATTCACTCCATATTAATTTATTGTGTAACTCGGTTGAAGTCACTGAAAGTTACAGCAAAAATTATGGGTGCCAGAAACAAAGAAGATTGCCATCTTAGGCAGCGTTGCGCATTCCTCTGTACGGGACTCTATAATACCACAGACACTAATTGTTGTTTGCTTAAAAATGATAGTTATATGTTTTACACATACAATCTGAATTGTATGTCATTTATTAATAGCAAAAGAAAAATCACTTTTGGTATGAGTCAAAATCCACATTGAGGGAAAATTCCGGAGAAACTATTGTTGGTTCAGCGCAATTCACAGCTGTTACGAAAGAGTTGACGATACTCCTTTTGTTCACGAGCACTAGATGTGTTTGGTGAATATTGTTTTGGAACTTCCTCTAAACGTGAATCTTGATAATTGTCTTTTAAGTACAAATCTCCGATCAACATGGGGAACGTGCTATTTGAACCAGTCGCTACTGATTCCTGATTCTAGTTCTAGGTTAGTTAGATGAGATACGATTACTATAACAACGTGCTCCGTGTATCAACCTAGGAAAACAACGCATTTTACGCAAGTTAATATTATTATTGAAGCCACACATAAAATACTATCACTTAATTATTTTTGTTTTACTGTATACTGTTCTGCCCAAGTTGTACAGTAATGTTTTCAAGTCGAATGGTTACGGTCCAGCGTACCAAGTATTCATGAATAAGCCCACTATTCTGCGATTCAAAATTGCCTTTGAATATACTTAAAACCCAGATATGTTTACCCGGCTATGCTGTCTACAATATGACCACAGCTGATGGACATTTGGGCTACAAAATTTATGTAAAAGTCAGTGTAAACGTCTATTACCTGGGGTATGGCAGTAGTCTCACATACATTAACGCGCAACTTTTCTCCCATCCGAATATATTTGACTGCAGCGTCTGAAGGACGTACGTCAGATGGCTTCCGTATAATTTGGTAAAACCCAACTTTCTCTGGCTTTTCAATATAGTATTAGCTCCTCTTCAAAGGCTTCGAAATACATAAAAACGAAAGCGTATTCGAAACTGATCGTTCGTATAAACTGTTTCTGCAAAACAATCGTTGAATGGTCGTAAAGGTTCCTTCTCCGCAAGTTTGTTTGTAATATCTAGCATGAGATCCTTTTCATTACACTCCTGATTCAGAGCGGCCGTAGTATGTGCTTTAGACAATAACTTCTGGGTAAACATTAGTTATTAGAATTCATTGTCCGTTCCGAACCCATAACATTTCTTAGAATTTTTATTACATAGAGAATTTTAGCATATTTGAACAAAAAAATGCCTTATTCAATTCAATAATACAATGTTTATTGCTCCAAACGGCAAAATTGATGGCATGAACATTTTTTTCATTGAAACAATAATTAACTTTTAATCTCAATAAACATTTCCAGTTTGAATAATTTTACAATCATAGCAATAAAATATTTTTAGAAAAGAGAACGATGTTTGTTACTGAAATGGTTTTATTAAATTCAATAAATAAATGTATTTTCTTTCTAGCAATATTTTTTTACTGAATAAAGTCCATATCATTGAAAAAACGATTATTTTATTGCATGATTGCAAAAAAGTGTAACGTAACTATAATAACAACTACCGGTGTAAAAACAGATTATTATTTTGGCAACCTATTTACCAACGACCGGTGCGAAAACGGGTGTCTAAATAAAATATTATCGTTTAGCGTAATCAAAATACACACGCATTTGCTTACGCACCGGTGCTGATAGTCTAACAGCACCGGAGCGTGGGTAATAGCGATTTGCTAACCGCCATCATAACACGACACCGCACCGGCGGTTCGTAAACAGGTTGGGAAATGGAAACTTATCGTTTCGGTTTATAGCGAGTGCGTATATTTGATAACTTCTTCCAACTGACGCCAACGTTGCTATTCGTAGAAAGGAAGCAAAGCAAAGAAAAATGTAAAAAATAGGGTCTCGCGATGATTGAATTAAATAACACTTATTTAAAGTTTACTGAAATGACAACAGGATTATTGAAATTAAAAGTTTATTGATTTATATTTTCAAACCTTGTCGTTTGATGCAATGAACAGTATTTGTTCGAATTCAATAACACATATTTATGATCATGCTGTATGTTTACTGCGAGAAAGTAAAAATGAGTGCATCGAAGCAACTTGGATTGAACTGGAAGATGTAGCATTATGTCAAGCTGTCATGATGTGTCCCAGGATCAGATTGATGGGTCAAATCAAAAAACCAAAAATCTATGCAGAATGCATGGAAACGCTGCGAACAAATGGAACTGTGGAAAGTAAGATTCAAAAAGAAAGACAATGCGTGAAATTTTTTTGTGCAAAAGTCTTTAATTCAGGTCCAGTAGTAAGTGGAAGATAACGACGATAATGGTGTGCCACACACTCTGCAGCACTTGGTTCAGAAAAGAATTCCTAAAAAGAACTTGGACGGTCTTAGATTACACCTGTTACATCATCACCATCTAGTTTCAGGCGGTGGTTCATCATATTTTCGGGGGATAATATGGTGTTGTGGTGTATAGTGAAATGTATGAACGTGAATGCACTACCATAATAATGTGTTGATTAAAAGCCATTGTTTTCACTGTACCAAAACAGTAGTTTAACAATAATTTATACTACAGTCTAAAATGACATTACAATACAAAATCAATAAATTTTAACCTTTGGCGGGGTTAGACGGGGTTGGATGGTAGTACTTAACATTATAAAAATTGATATTTTTAATACATTCAAACATTTCTTATATTGCTCATAGAAACAGTAACACGAAATGGTTATTAACTATATAATTTATTGTTGGACAATAAAATTGATTGTTGCAAGAAATTTTATTACAAATTTGCCGTCGACCAATGTAGAAATATTCTATGATTCAAGGATAATTACTTTTGTTAATTCGTTTCAATAGTTTTTGACTTACTTCGAGAATTTTATCCAAATATTGATACATGGATGTGGATTTGACGACCAATTTGGTAAGCAGCAAACGTCACGTTCAAAAATGTTCGAACGTTCGACTGTTTTATCTACCTATGATTATGACCTGTGTCAGGCCTTGGTAAACACCGGAGGATCCTTTGGGTCGGTCTAAGCACAGACAAACAGACCTAACAGACTGATTTGAGAAGTACATCGACCATATTCAAAAGAGCACATCTGAACATTACATTACATTACGCTGCCTACTGTCGCTTCAGTTCATCGCATCGTAAAAAGCGATGCATTTAACAGGCGAAGCTCTAATAGAATTTCAAATTGTTTGAGTTAAAAGTGTTCACCATATTAAACTCTGGTTAGGAATTTTGCACTACACCGCAGGACCATTGTTTGAAAGCAAGATTCCGTGTTGTCATTTGCCATACTGATAAATTGGAACCAAATTTATAATTTTAAACAGTAAGTGATAATTTGATTCCATCTTTGGAATTACCTTATCGATGACAAAATGTTGGATTAAATTGATACACTGTATTAATTTGCCACTAATTCGTGTGTACCAATTTGCCCCAGGGTACGCACTTAATGTTTATTTCGCTCGAACAGTAAGTTTTTTTTCGCTCGAACAGTCAACGAGTGCGGACGCCTCTCCAAGCGCTCCGCAAGTAATTTATTAATTAGTATTTTTTACCTACGTAAACAAACATCGCGCGCTTGCCTCGTAAGTCACAGTGCTATTCAACTTCAAGTAATAGTAAAATAATGCAGTGCGGTGTAAAAACTTGTAACATAAACGACGACCGCTTCCTCTGGAAGTGTGAATTTTGCAGCAGATCGTACCATGCTGCCTGTGTGCCTGTGTGTGCGGACTGCCAGCACATTATTAGGACAGAGGTCGACACTCGCAAAATGATCTATCTACAAGATCAGCTGCTAAAAATGATGAAGTGGCACACGGACACACAACATCGAACCACAGCTGACCTAAAGAGCCACAGTCTTGGATTGTTCGGTAGCATCGAACAATTACTTAACGACGTAAAGCAGTCAATGCAAGTCGTGCATAAAAAGAACGAAAACATATACAGTAAACTAGGTCAGCATTTTCATTCTTGTGACAATTTGTTACAAAATTCTATCGACACCATCAGCAAATCGACCAAAACAATATCGGACAATATGAATCATAAAATTGACGAACGGCTATCACACTCCGAGAACGAACTGCTTTCCACTAAATGTTCTGAGCCGTACCCTCTCGCCAATTCCGACCTATTGGAGAAATTGAAGGAAGAAGTGAAAGCTATCTCCATTGCAATCTCCAACATGACAACACCAGAAAATGGCATGAATCAATCAAAATCCCTGGCTGAAGAATTAGCGGAAAAATCACACGCTACAATAATCCAACAGAAAATAGATCATACGTCTCCAGGCTGGTGATTTTTGGGCGATAAATGGCAATGGAAGCAGGATTGGACAAAATATGACGCCAAACAACGCATTCGACGACTTCAGGAGAAAGCTGCTGATAAGGTAAGACGCAACCGAAAACGTCGTAAGCAGTCAAGTCAACGTGACAACGATCGCGCTAACAATCATCATAACGACAGTGGTAAGACGTCAGACAAATTACTACTTGCCACGACGAAAAAACAATTTTCCGTTCCTCCCACAACCACCGAACATCCGATTCCAGGTCTTGCAATACCAGCAGTAAAACCAAATTTCATAAACCTTAAAAAAGGCGACACTATCAACCCATACCGTTCAGCTAACAAAAACATTCAACCCAAACAAATGGAAGTGACGGCGAATATAGTTTAAACACATTGGCAACCACATATCAACATTCGAACACAGACAGCCAATTTGAACTGGACCTCTTGCGACCTCCAATCGCCTTACGTCACAATCAACGAATGGCGATGGTCGCTTTTTAAAGGCCAGACTTCGCGAACCAAAAATAATGAACATTGTACGCCTATACCTGGCATATATGAAGGACCAACACCCATCTATTTGCGTGGAAGGAATGACGCCGACCAGCATTAAAATGACGCTCGCATCCGAAGGACTACCGACCGCTCCTGACCATCTCCTGCGCATTTTCATCGAAGTCTAACAGGAATATGGGCTAAACCCAGACGAAGCAGCAGCAGACCTTGACTCCTAACGACGCCCTCTTTAGAGGAAGAAAATATAACTGTAAGTAATTTAAATATTCCAAAAACTTTTTCGCATCCACAACAGAATTCGACTGAAATTTTAGTCTATTGCCAAAATTTTAATCGAATGAAAAGCCCAGCCAAAATGGAAGAAATCCAACAAAAACTAATTTCATCTTCTTTTAATATAATTCTTGGAACAGAAAGTAGCTGGGATGAAAGCGTAAGAAGCGAAGAAATTTTTGGAAATCAATTTAATGTATTTCGGCATGACCGTAATTTGTCTCTTTGTAATAAAAAGTCTGGAGGATGAGTCATTATAGCCATAAACGCAGACTTTCCTTCAGAAGAAATAGAAACCATGAAACATATAGAATTTAAACATATATGGGCAAAAGCACTGTGTACTTTCCACCTGAAAATGCTCACAAAAAATCATTTGAACTATTTTTTCAAACTGTAGAATCTATCATGTCAAACATGGAACCTGAAGTAAACCTGCGTATTTATGGCGACTTTAATCAACGTAACACCAACATTGAAAACGAATCTATTTTACTCCCAGTCGTAGGCGAAAATGAAACACTTCAATACTTCTTTGACAAAATATCTGAATTTGGCCTGCACCAAATCAACCATGTAAAAAATAGACAAAATTCATATTTAGACCTCTTATTCACGAACTGCACTGAAGACTTCTGTGTCAATGCATCTTTAACTCCATTATGGAAAAATGAAGTATTTCACACAGCAATCGAATATTCAATTTTCTTTCATCAAAACTCTTCCCCGAACGACTTGGAGTATGAGGAAGTGCCGGAATACCATAAAACCGACGTCGAAGAAGTCAAACGTAGACTATGTAGAATAAATTGGCGAACTGTATTGAGTATAGAAGGAAATGTCAACGAAGCAGTGACTAAATATTCTATTTAATTGTAACGAATTTAATCTCTGAAACAGTACCAGTAAAAAGAAGAAGAAGAACTCATGGCGGTCAGCAGCCTGTATGGTTCAACCAACATAAAATTTACAAGAAAGAACATAGCATTACAAATCGGCAAAACTATCTGAATATTTGCTCCCAACTCGACAGAGCCATTAACACTGCACATGAAGAATATAATCGTAAAACTGAGACTGAAATCAAGACCTGTCCAAAGAATTTCTTCAATTACGTGAAAACGAAATTGAAAAGTAGCAACTTTCCATCCATGTAGGAAATAACAATACTGAAATTTGCAATTTATTTGGAAAATTCTTTCAAGAAGTCTACACTTCATATTCCGAAACAGACCGCGACCGCGACTAATTTTCATTTATACCTGAATTTTCAAATGACATTTCCGTCCACGAACTATCTGAACACGAAATTATCACTGCACTAAAAAACTTAGACGCATCAAAAGGACCTGGACCGGACGGAATAGCACCAATATTTAAAAAAAATCTAGCAGAAGAATTCACTCTACCATTACTACATATTTTCAACATGTCACTGAAAAATGGAACATTCCCAGAAATATGGAAATCATCCTTTTTAGTGCCAATTTTTAAATCAGGCGCTAAATCGGACTTCCGAAACCATCGTGGGATTGCCGTTATATCATGCATTCCAAAATTATTCCAAAAACTAGTAAATGACAAAATATTTCAGCAAATCAATAATCAAATAACAAGCAAACAGGATGGCTTTTATAAAGGCCGCTCAACAACATCAATCCTTTTAGAATTTGTGCAAAAGTCTTTAATTCAGGTCCAGTAGTAAGTGGAAGATAACGACGATAATGGTGTGCCACACACTCTGCAGCACTTGGTTCAGAAAAGAATTCCTAAAAAGAACTTGGACGGTCTTAGATTACACCTGTTACATCATCACCATCTAGTTTCAGGCGGTGGTTCATCATATTTTCGGGGGATAATATGGTGTTGTGGTGTATAGTGAAATGTATGAACGTGAATGCACTACCATAATAATGTGTTGATTAAAAGCCATTGTTTTCACTGTACCAAAACAGTAGTTTAACAATAATTTATACTACAGTCTAAAATGACATTACAATACAAAATCAATAAATTTTAACCTTTGGCGGGGTTAGACGGGGTTGGATGGTAGTACTTAACATTATAAAAATTGATATTTTTAATACATTCAAACATTTCTTATATTGCTCATAGAAACAGTAACACGAAATGGTTATTAACTATATAATTTATTGTTGGACAATAAAATTGATTGTTGCAAGAAATTTTATTACAAATTTGCCGTCGACCAATGTAGAAATATTCTATGATTCAAGGATAATTACTTTTGTTAATTCGTTTCAATAGTTTTTGACTTACTTCGAGAATTTTATCCAAATATTGATACATGGATGTGGATTTGACGACCAATTTGGTAAGCAGCAAACGTCACGTTCAAAAATGTTCGAACGTTCGACTGTTTTATCTACCTATGATTATGACCTGTGTCAGGCCTTGGTAAACACCGGAGGATCCTTTGGCTCGGTCTAAGCACAGACAAACAGACCTAACAGACTGATTTGAGAAGTACATCGACCATATTCAAAAGAGCACATCTGAACATTACATTACATTACGCTGCCTACTGTCGCTTCAGTTCATCGCATCGTAAAAAGCGATGCATTTAACAGGCGAAGCTCTAATAGAATTTCAAATTGTTTGAGTTAAAAGTGTTCACCATATTAAACTCTGGTTAGGAATTTTGCACTACACCGCAGGACCATTGTTTGAAAGCAAGATTCCGTGTTGTCATTTGCCATACTGATAAATTGGAACCAAATTTATAATTTTAAACAGTAAGTGATAATTTGATTCCGTCTTTGGAATTACCTTATCGATGACAAAATGTTGGATTAAATTGATACACTGTATTAATTTGCCACTAATTCGTGTGTACCAATTTGCCCCAGGGTACGCACTTAATGTTTATTTCGCTCGAACAGTAAGTTTTTTTTCGCTCGAACAGTCAACGAGTGCGGACGCCTCTCCAAGCGCTCCGCAAGTAATTTATTAATTAGTATTTTTTACCTACGTAAACAAACATCGCGCGCTTGCCTCGTAAGTCACAGTGCTATTCAACTTCAAGTAATAGTAAAATAATGCAGTGCGGTGTAAAAACTTGTAACATAAACGACGACCGCTTCCTCTGGAAGTGTGAATTTTGCAGCAGATCGTACCATGCTGCCTGTGTGCCTGTGTGTGCGGACTGCCAGCACATTATTAGGACAGAGGTCGACACTCGCAAAATGATCTATCTACAAGATCAGCTGCTAAAAATGATGAAGTGGCACACGGACACACAACATCGAACCACAGCTGACCTAAAGAGCCACAGTCTTGGATTGTTCGGTAGCATCGAACAATTACTTAACGACGTAAAGCAGTCAATGCAAGTCGTGCATAAAAAGAACGAAAACATATACAGTAAACTAGGTCAGCATTTTCATTCTTGTGACAATTTGTTACAAAATTCTATCGACACCATCAGCAAATCGACCAAAACAATATCGGACAATATGAATCATAAAATTGACGAACGGCTATCACACTCCGAGAACGAACTGCTTTCCACTAAATGTTCTGAGCCGTACCCTCTCGCCAATTCCGACCTATTGGAGAAATTGAAGGAAGAAGTGAAAGCTATCTCCATTGCAATCTCCAACATGACAACACCAGAAAATGGCATGAATCAATCAAAATCCCTGGCTGAAGAATTAGCGGAAAAATCACACGCTACAATAATCCAACAGAAAATAGATCATACGTCTCCAGGCTGGTGATTTTTGGGCGATAAATGGCAATGGAAGCAGGATTGGACAAAATATGACGCCAAACAACGCATTCGACGACTTCAGGAGAAAGCTGCTGATAAGGTAAGACGCAACCGAAAACGTCGTAAGCAGTCAAGTCAACGTGACAACGATCGCGCTAACAATCATCATAACGACAGTGGTAAGACGTCAGACAAATTACTACTTGCCACGACGAAAAAACAATTTTCCGTTCCTCCCACAACCACCGAACATCCGATTCCAGGTCTTGCAATACCAGCAGTAAAACCAAATTTCATAAACTTTAAAAAAGGCGACACCATCAACCCATACCGTTCAGCTAACAAAAACATTCAACCCAAACAAATGGAAGTGACGGCGAATATAGTTTAAACACATTGGCAACCACATATCAACATTCGAACACAGACAGCCAATTTGAACTGGACCTCTTGCGACCTCCAATCGCCTTACGTCACAATCAACGAATGGCGATGGTCGCTTTTTAAAGGCCAGACTTCGCGAACCAAAAATAATGAACATTGTACGCCTATACCTGGCATATATGAAGGACCAACACCCATCTATTTGCGTGGAAGGAATGACGCCGACCAGCATTAAAATGACGCTCGCATCCGAAGGACTACCGACCGCTCCTGACCATCTCCTGCGCATTTTCATCGAAGTCTAACAGGAATATGGGCTAAACCCAGACGAAGCAGCAGCAGACCTTGACTCCTAACGACGCCCTCTTTAGAGGAAGAAAATATAACTGTAAGTAATTTAAATATTCCAAAAACTTTTTCGCATCCACAACAGAATTCGACTGAAATTTTAGTCTATTGCCAAAATTTTAATCGAATGAAAAGCCCAGCCAAAATGGAAGAAATCCAACAAAAACTAATTTCATCTTCTTTTAATATAATTCTTGGAACAGAAAGTAGCTGGGATGAAAGCGTAAGAAGCGAAGAAATTTTTGGAAATCAATTTAATGTATTTCGGCATGACCGTAATTTGTCTCTTTGTAATAAAAAGTCTGGAGGATGAGTCATTATAGCCATAAACGCAGACTTTCCTTCAGAAGAAATAGAAACCATGAAACATATAGAATTTAAACATATATGGGCAAAAGCACTGTGTACTTTCCACCTGAAAATGCTCACAAAAAATCATTTGAACTATTTTTTCAAACTGTAGAATCTATCATGTCAAACATGGAACCTGAAGTAAACCTGCGTATTTATGGCGACTTTAATCAACGTAACACCAACATTGAAAACGAATCTATTTTACTCCCAGTCGTAGGCGAAAATGAAACACTTCAATACTTCTTTGACAAAATATCTGAATTTGGCCTGCACCAAATCAACCATGTAAAAAATAGACAAAATTCATATTTAGACCTCTTATTCACGAACTGCACTGAAGACTTCTGTGTCAATGCATCTTTAACTCCATTATGGAAAAATGAAGTATTTCACACAGCAATCGAATATTCAATTTTCTTTCATCAAAACTCTTCCCCGAACGACTTGGAGTATGAGGAAGTGCCGGAATACCATAAAACCGACGTCGAAGAAGTCAAACGTAGACTATGTAGAATAAATTGGCGAACTGTATTGAGTATAGAAGGAAATGTCAACGAAGCAGTGACTAAATATTCTATTTAATTGTAACGAATTTAATCTCTGAAACAGTACCAGTAAAAAGAAGAAGAAGAACTCATGGCGGTCAGCAGCCTGTATGGTTCAACCAACATAAAATTTACAAGAAAGAACATAGCATTACAAATCGGCAAAACTATCTGAATATTTGCTCCCAACTCGACAGAGCCATTAACACTGCACATGAAGAATATAATCGTAAAACTGAGACTGAAATCAAGACCTGTCCAAAGAATTTCTTCAATTACGTGAAAACGAAATTGAAAAGTAGCAACTTTCCATCCATGTAGGAAATAACAATACTGAAATTTGCAATTTATTTGGAAAATTCTTTCAAGAAGTCTACACTTCATATTCCGAAACAGACCGCGACCGCGACTAATTTTCATTTATACCTGAATTTTCAAATGACATTTCCGTCCACGAACTATCTGAACACGAAATTATCACTGCACTAAAAAACTTAGACGCATCAAAAGGACCTGGACCGGACGGAATAGCACCAATATTTAAAAAAAATCTAGCAGAAGAATTCACTCTACCATTACTACATATTTTCAACATGTCACTGAAAAATGGAACATTCCCAGAAATATGGAAATCATCCTTTTTAGTGCCAATTTTTAAATCAGGCGCTAAATCGGACTTCCGAAACCATCGTGGGATTGCCGTTATATCATGCATTCCAAAATTATTCCAAAAACTAGTAAATGACAAAATATTTCAGCAAATCAATAATCAAATAACAAGCAAACAGGATGGCTTTTATAAAGGCCGCTCAACAACATCAATCCTTTTAGAATTTGTGCAAAAGTCTTTAATTCAGGTCCAGTAGTAAGTGGAAGATAACGACGATAATGGTGTGCCACACACTCTGCAGCACTTGGTTCAGAAAAGAATTCCTAAAAAGAACTTGGACGGTCTTAGATTACACCTGTTACATCATCACCATCTAGTTTCAGGCGGTGGTTCATCATATTTTCGGGGGATAATATGGTGTTGTGGTGTATAGTGAAATGTATGAACGTGAATGCACTACCATAATAATGTGTTGATTAAAAGCCATTGTTTTCACTGTACCAAAACAGTAGTTTAACAATAATTTATACTACAGTCTAAAATGACATTACAATACAAAATCAATAAATTTTAACCTTTGGCGGGGTTAGACGGGGTTGGATGGTAGTACTTAACATTATAAAAATTGATATTTTTAATACATTCAAACATTTCTTATATTGCTCATAGAAACAGTAACACGAAATGGTTATTAACTATATAATTTATTGTTGGACAATAAAATTGATTGTTGCAAGAAATTTTATTACAAATTTGCCGTCGACCAATGTAGAAATATTCTATGATTCAAGGATAATTACTTTTGTTAATTCGTTTCAATAGTTTTTGACTTACTTCGAGAATTTTATCCAAATATTGATACATGGATGTGGATTTGACGACCAATTTGGTAAGCAGCAAACGTCACGTTCAAAAATGTTCGAACGTTCGACTGTTTTATCTACCTATGATTATGACCTGTGTCAGGCCTTGGTAAACACCGGAGGATCCTTTGGCTCGGTCTAAGCACAGACAAACAGACCTAACAGACTGATTTGAGAAGTACATCGACCATATTCAAAAGAGCACATCTGAACATTACATTACATTACGCTGCCTACTGTCGCTTCAGTTCATCGCATCGTAAAAAGCGATGCATTTAACAGGCGAAGCTCTAATAGAATTTCAAATTGTTTGAGTTAAAAGTGTTCACCATATTAAACTCTGGTTAGGAATTTTGCACTACACCGCAGGACCATTGTTTGAAAGCAAGATTCCGTGTTGTCATTTGCCATACTGATAAATTGGAACCAAATTTATAATTTTAAACAGTAAGTGATAATTTGATTCCGTCTTTGGAATTACCTTATCGATGACAAAATGTTGGATTAAATTGATACACTGTATTAATTTGCCACTAATTCGTGTGTACCAATTTGCCCCAGGGTACGCACTTAATGTTTATTTCGCTCGAACAGTAAGTTTTTTTTCGCTCGAACAGTCAACGAGTGCGGACGCCTCTCCAAGCGCTCCGCAAGTAATTTATTAATTAGTATTTTTTACCTACGTAAACAAACATCGCGCGCTTGCCTCGTAAGTCACAGTGCTATTCAACTTCAAGTAATAGTAAAATAATGCAGTGCGGTGTAAAAACTTGTAACATAAACGACGACCGCTTCCTCTGGAAGTGTGAATTTTGCAGCAGATCGTACCATGCTGCCTGTGTGCCTGTGTGTGCGGACTGCCAGCACATTATTAGGACAGAGGTCGACACTCGCAAAATGATCTATCTACAAGATCAGCTGCTAAAAATGATGAAGTGGCACACGGACACACAACATCGAACCACAGCTGACCTAAAGAGCCACAGTCTTGGATTGTTCGGTAGCATCGAACAATTACTTAACGACGTAAAGCAGTCAATGCAAGTCGTGCATAAAAAGAACGAAAACATATACAGTAAACTAGGTCAGCATTTTCATTCTTGTGACAATTTGTTACAAAATTCTATCGACACCATCAGCAAATCGACCAAAACAATATCGGACAATATGAATCATAAAATTGACGAACGGCTATCACACTCCGAGAACGAACTGCTTTCCACTAAATGTTCTGAGCCGTACCCTCTCGCCAATTCCGACCTATTGGAGAAATTGAAGGAAGAAGTGAAAGCTATCTCCATTGCAATCTCCAACATGACAACACCAGAAAATGGCATGAATCAATCAAAATCCCTGGCTGAAGAATTAGCGGAAAAATCACACGCTACAATAATCCAACAGAAAATAGATCATACGTCTCCAGGCTGGTGATTTTTGGGCGATAAATGGCAATGGAAGCAGGATTGGACAAAATATGACGCCAAACAACGCATTCGACGACTTCAGGAGAAAGCTGCTGATAAGGTAAGACGCAACCGAAAACGTCGTAAGCAGTCAAGTCAACGTGACAACGATCGCGCTAACAATCATCATAACGACAGTGGTAAGACGTCAGACAAATTACTACTTGCCACGACGAAAAAACAATTTTCCGTTCCTCCCACAACCACCGAACATCCGATTCCAGGTCTTGCAATACCAGCAGTAAAACCAAATTTCATAAACTTTAAAAAAGGCGACACCATCAACCCATACCGTTCAGCTAACAAAAACATTCAACCCAAACAAATGGAAGTGACGGCGAATATAGTTTAAACACATTGGCAACCACATATCAACATTCGAACACAGACAGCCAATTTGAACTGGACCTCTTGCGACCTCCAATCGCCTTACGTCACAATCAACGAATGGCGATGGTCGCTTTTTAAAGGCCAGACTTCGCGAACCAAAAGTAATGAACATTGTACGCCTATACCTGGCATATATGAAGGACCAACACCCATCTATTTGCGTGGAAGGAATGACGCCGACCAGCATTAAAATGACGCTCGCATCCGAAGGACTACCGACCGCTCCTGACCATCTCCTGCGCATTTTCATCGAAGTCTAACAGGAATATGGGCTAAACCCAGACGAAGCAGCAGCAGACCTTGACTCCTAACGACGCCCTCTTTAGAGGAAGAAAATATAACTGTAAGTAATTTAAATATTCCAAAAACTTTTTCGCATCCACAACAGAATTCGACTGAAATTTTAGTCTATTGCCAAAATTTTAATCGAATGAAAAGCCCAGCCAAAATGGAAGAAATCCAACAAAAACTAATTTCATCTTCTTTTAATATAATTCTTGGAACAGAAAGTAGCTGGGATGAAAGCGTAAGAAGCGAAGAAATTTTTGGAAATCAATTTAATGTATTTCGGCATGACCGTAATTTGTCTCTTTGTAATAAAAAGTCTGGAGGATGAGTCATTATAGCCATAAACGCAGACTTTCCTTCAGAAGAAATAGAAACCATGAAACATATAGAATTTAAACATATATGGGCAAAAGCACTGTGTACTTTCCACCTGAAAATGCTCACAAAAAATCATTTGAACTATTTTTTCAAACTGTAGAATCTATCATGTCAAACATGGAACCTGAAGTAAACCTGCGTATTTATGGCGACTTTAATCAACGTAACACCAACATTGAAAACGAATCTATTTTACTCCCAGTCGTAGGCGAAAATGAAACACTTCAATACTTCTTTGACAAAATATCTGAATTTGGCCTGCACCAAATCAACCATGTAAAAAATAGACAAAATTCATATTTAGACCTCTTATTCACGAACTGCACTGAAGACTTCTGTGTCAATGCATCTTTAACTCCATTATGGAAAAATGAAGTATTTCACACAGCAATCGAATATTCAATTTTCTTTCATCAAAACTCTTCCCCGAACGACTTGGAGTATGAGGAAGTGCCGGAATACCATAAAACCGACGTCGAAGAAGTCAAACGTAGACTATGTAGAATAAATTGGCGAACTGTATTGAGTATAGAAGGAAATGTCAACGAAGCAGTGACTAAATATTCTATTTAATTGTAACGAATTTAATCTCTGAAACAGTACCAGTAAAAAGAAGAAGAAGAACTCATGGCGGTCAGCAGCCTGTATGGTTCAACCAACATAAAATTTACAAGAAAGAACATAGCATTACAAATCGGCAAAACTATCTGAATATTTGCTCCCAACTCGACAGAGCCATTAACACTGCACATGAAGAATATAATCGTAAAACTGAGACTGAAATCAAGACCTGTCCAAAGAATTTCTTCAATTACGTGAAAACGAAATTGAAAAGTAGCAACTTTCCATCCATGTAGGAAATAACAATACTGAAATTTGCAATTTATTTGGAAAATTCTTTCAAGAAGTCTACACTTCATATTCCGAAACAGACCGCGACCGCGACTAATTTTCATTTATACCTGAATTTTCAAATGACATTTCCGTCCACGAACTATCTGAACACGAAATTATCACTGCACTAAAAAACTTAGACGCATCAAAAGGACCTGGACCGGACGGAATAGCACCAATATTTAAAAAAAATCTAGCAGAAGAATTCACTCTACCATTACTACATATTTTCAACATGTCACTGAAAAATGGAACATTCCCAGAAATATGGAAATCATCCTTTTTAGTGCCAATTTTTAAATCAGGCGCTAAATCGGACTTCCGAAACCATCGTGGGATTGCCGTTATATCATGCATTCCAAAATTATTCCAAAAACTAGTAAATGACAAAATATTTCAGCAAATCAATAATCAAATAACAAGCAAACAGGATGGCTTTTATAAAGGCCGCTCAACAACATCAATCCTTTTAGAATTTGTAACATTTACTGTAAATGCAATGGACAATGGGAACCATGTAGAAACACTCTACACAGACTTTAGTAAAGCATTCGACCGTTTTGACATACCTTTATTACTCTTCAAACTACAAAAATATGGCATAGAAAATAAACTATTGAAATGGCTCGAATAATATTTAACGAAACGTGAACAAACAGTTCGCTTTCAGAATATACTATCGGAACCAATTTCTGTCACCTCTGGCGTACCCCAGGGTTCCCACTTAGGCCCTCTTCTTTTTATTTTGTACGTAAATGACATTACCTTTCTACTCAAACATCTTAAAGTGCTTATATATGCAGATGACATGAAACTTTTCATGGCAATAAGAAATATCAAAGACACTGAAATATTCCAAAGCGAAATCAATATATTCCACACGTGGTGTAGCAAAAGTCTACTCCAACTTAATGTAAAGAAATGCAACTCAATAACCTTCAGCAGAAAGATTTCAAATGTTCCCATAGACATACACTTAGGCAACCAACTTGTAGAAAAATGCAGAATTGTACGAGATTTAGGCGTAATCCTAGACTCCAAGCTCACATTTGTTGAACATTATAATACAATCTATCTATCTATCTATCTATCTATCTATGTATCTATCTATCTATCTATCTATCTATCTATCTATCTATCTATCTATCTATCTATCTATCTATCTATCTATCTATCTATCTATCTATCTATCTATCTATCTATCTATCTATCTATCTATCTATCTATCTATCTATCTATCTATCTATCTATCTATCTATCTATCTATCTATCTATCTATCTATCTATCTATCTATCTATCTATCTATCTATCTATCTATCTATCTATCTATCTATCTATCTATCTATCTATCTATCTATCTATCTATCTATCTATCTATCTATCTATCTATCTATCTATCTATCTATCTATCTATCTATCTATCTATCTATCTATCTATCTATCTATCTATCTATCTATCTATCTATCTATCTATCTATCTATCTATCTATCTATCTATCTATCTATCTATCTATCTATCTATCTATCTATCTATCTATCTATCTATCTATCTATCTATCTATCTTCTATCTATCTATCTATCTATCTATCTATCCATCTATCTATCTATCTATCTATCTATCTATCTATCTATCTATCTATCTATCTATCTATCTTTCTATATATATAAAAGTCAAAGTTTGTATGTATATGATTTATAGACTCCCAAATGGCTTAACCGATTTCCGTAAAAATTTGCACACAGTAGGTATTTGGTATGGGGCGTGTTTGTGTGCTATTAGTTGGAGATTATCTGCCTGCCAGATGGCGCATCCATCGTATAAAGCACGTTGCATGCTCATTAATATACAAACACTCAAAGAACGCCGCGCCATGCTTTGCTTTATCAACGACATTATTTCTCAACGTGTACAATCCGCATCATTACTTTCGCAAATAAAATTTTATGTACCTAGCGGACAACTAAAAACTCGTAATTTATTCCAAGAGCAATCTTTTAGGACAAACTATGCTAAAAATAGCCCCATCAATAGAATGATGCGTCATTATAATGAATTGACCTTTCCATGTCTAGAAAACAAATCAAATCTGAACTAAACCGTAGAAATAATTTATGGTATATAAGTAAATATTGTAAAACCATTTTATGTAGTCTACATATGCTTGACGAAAAATGAATAAATAATAAGTTGTAGTTGTAGTTAGTATTCCATCTCCAGTGATACAACCGATTCTAATTGGAAATGGTTGTGTTATTGGCGCCGGAATACTAGAAGTTAAGCTCAGCCGGAATGTTGGCTGGTTCTAATTCGCATTCTGGCTTCAGTGACACATTCTAGTTAGAATCGGTTTTATCAATGGAGCCGGAATATGGACTAAAATCAGCCAGAATTCTTGCTCATTTCCGATTGAACTTTACTGGGTGTACGCAAGATCCGTATACCGATTACTGGAAGTCAGTTGGCCGATAGTAGCTCCGGCTAGCGGCTAGTTGCTGCTTGCTGATGTCCGGAGAAACTATTGTTGGCTCAGCGCAGTTCACTGCTGTCACGAAAGGGAACAATATTCCTTTTGTTCGCGAGCACTAGATGTGTTTGGTGAATATTGGTTTGGAACTCCCCCTCAACGTGGAATCAGGAATCAGGAATCAGAATATATTGGCTCAAATGGCACGTTCCCCGTACATAGTCGGGGATTTGTGCCTTGCCGTGTGTTTTCACCATTTCCTGAGCGGAAGGAAAGGACAAGGAGGTGTGGGGAAGTAGAATTGGAAGGGTGGGAAAAATAACAGCACAAAACAAAAATAAACAACAGGCAAGTTAAACTCACAAGTAGTTCATTTTGCCTGCGAATAGTCCTAAAGCTCTTTACCACATTGGATAAGAAACTTTAGTATGTCTCTGAGTTTCAGTCGACCAAACATGGTTTCGTCTATATATGGACGGCTGAAGACTCGTAATCGCAATTGCGCTACCGCTGGAATGTTGCATATCAGATGATATGAGGTTCCGTAGTCGGATTCACAAAGATCACATGAAAAAGACTCAGCGCGCTGAATAGTTGCCATGTGATAATTGAGTTTGCAGTGGCCGGTTAAAGCCCTGGTCAGCATGCCGCAGTGGAGCTTCGAAAAATGTAAGAGATTTTTCGAAACCACTGAACATGGTTGTTCTAGAAACGCCTTTGTTTGGCGACACGTTTGTAGATTTCTCCAATAATTGCGGTGCTCGGACGAAGCCCAGGACCGTATTTTTTCCCTTATCCAACTTGTCGAAATTGGCAGCGCGGTCTCAGGACCAACGAAGTCAATCGCTGAACCTGCCCTGGCCAATTCGTCAGCCCATTCATTTCCAGTAATACCGCAATGTCCGGGCACCCAGACAAGGTAGATAGTGTTGACAATGCTTAGTTCTTCGATTTGGGTTCGGCACGCGATCACTAGCTTGGACCGGGATTTGTCTGAGCTAAGGGCCTTGATTGCAGCCTGACTATCGGAGCAGAAGTTTATAACTCTGCCGGACAAACTCAGTTGAAGGGCCGATTGCACCCCGCACATAATCGCAAAGATTTCTGCTTGGAATACAGTACAGTATCTACCTAGTGAGTGAGATTGTTCCAATCTCATTTCACGACAGTAGACACCAGCACCAGCACGTCCCTCCATCAGAGAACCGTCAGTGTAACAAACCACTTGCATTTGTTGTTGTCTTTCCATAAAGCCAGACAACCACTCCCCTCGAGAGGGAATCTTCACATGGAATGTCCTGTAAGGAAAACTACAAGTGAGTGTAATATCGGTGGGAGCAAGAATATCTTCCCATGTAACCATTTGTGACCACAATCGTGTATGACTGGTAGCAAGATCAGCATGATTACTGTTCCAAAGCCCAGTAAGCTGCAGTCTGTATGTACATGATAGTGCTTCTTGTTTTAAGTGTATGTGTAATGGTTTGATATTTAGAAGTGCCTCAAGAGCAGCAGTCGGAGTCGTGGTGAAAGCACCAGTCAACGCCATGAGCGCCATTCTTTGCAGATGGTTTAGCTTTTACTGGACTGTCACCACTTCTTCCCTCTGCCACCACACAAGGCATCCGTATGACAGTATTGGACGTACAATTGTCGTGTAAATCCAATAGATGTATTTAGGTTTGAGACCCCAGGTCTTTCCAAAAGTTCGTCTGCACTGCCCGAAGGCCATGCACGCTTTCTTAACTCTGAACTCAATGTGAGCAGACCAATTCAGTTTGGAATCCAATATGACTCCAACGTATTTGACTTGATCTGCACACAGTAGCTCAGAATCAAAGAACTGCAAGGGACGAACCCCGGTTGTTATTCGCTTCTTCGTGAAAAGAACCATTGAAGTTTTGCTTGGGTTAACTGATAGTTTAACTTGTCGACACCACTGTTCGACAGCTCTTAATGCCTGTTGCATTAAGTCAAAGATTGTTCCGATGCAAAATCCAGTAATTAGTATTTGGTAATCGTCAGCAAACCCGTAGGTTGGAAATCCAAGCTCATTGAGTTTCTTCAACAAGCCGTCAGCTACTAAGTTCCATAATAAAGGTGACAGAACGCCGCCCTGAGGACAACCGCAAATACTCAACTTCCGTATCTCAGCCTGTCGCAGTGACGAGCAAAGTATGCGGTTACTAAGCATTGCGTTTATCCAACCAGAGATACATGCAGGTATCCCATGACCGCGCGTCGCTTCCAGAATAGACTGGAAGGACATATTGTCAAAAGCACCCTCAATATCTAGGAATACACCCAAGCTAGATTGCTTGAGCGAGAAGCAGGGGTTCCAACCGTACACCCTTGCGACAGTATTTCAGAGGCTGTCGTCTTCTTTTCGCTTCGACAGTTTGATGACCGAATCAAGCACGACATCTCTCAGTAAAACTGTTATGCGACTTGCAACGTTGCCGTCTTGTACCGCACACGACAGTTTGCGCATACGTCTACAACTATAGTTGATGTGCGATGACAGCCTCAGTTGGTTTTGCGTAACATTTCTATCGTTCTTGGTGGTAGAACCGACACATCGATGCAATCAAAGAACTTTTTTTTCTGTGAAAGTCGTGCTCTGTACATTAGTTAAGCCCAGTACGGTGCGGGATACTGAACGATTTAGAATGAATGCTGCATGCAAGGTTTTCGTTTTTTTTTCATTCATTTCCCATACGGGATCAAAACCAGCGGCTTTATTTGATTTGATTTCAAACAGTTAGCGAATTTTTAACGTCGTTCGAAATTAAAAACCTGAGCAAATATTTTTAGTCGTTGTGGTAGACTGTTATGTTGCAAGGAGAATCATTGGAGTGAAGCTGGATAGTAATTGTTCAGTAATGGTGATGTGGGTCGAATTGCCGTGTCGGGGCAGAAAGCAATCGTTTAGAAGTACGTATTGCGGAAAGTTGGACGGTTTCAGAAAACGGATTTTTGATATGCCGTGTAGATGAAAATGCAGATTGCACCTAGTCACGAATCACAGCATGAACATAGATCATGAGTTATGAGGCTTTTTTATTTCATCGGAAAGCTAAAAAATTGCGTTGCTACAATAGAGAAATACATAATATAGTTAAATTTAATTTTAAGAGGGGCGCGCCGCCGATTTCAGGCTCCTGAAATATTTTCGTGATTTGTTGGTTATGCTAATTTGTTTGAGGTGATCAACAAGCTGATGATTTTATTTGTTTTATTATGCCACTCAATAGCAAACGTGTTTGTCGAGATTGTCCTAACAACTGTACTTTTCAAGGTACAGGCACACCTCTAAATAGGGGACGTTGGGGAGTTGTGAACCATTGGGAGTTGTGAGCAGCGCTAAGCCATAAATAATTAAAATGTGGTAACCACTAAATATTTCTACTGTCATGACCTCATTTTCTTATTAGCAATTTTACCCGAAAAACAGGATTATACAACAATTTTAAACGTCCCGTGCCGCAACCGCGAATTCAGGAGGTTTAGCGTGAATCAATGGTCACCTATCCATTGCGAATCAGATCACATTGCTAACTAATATTTAGTTTAGAATTATCTTAAAATTTAACTTCTATAGGCCCATTAAAAATAAGAAAAAATGCCTTTAACATTGCTTTGTTTAGCGTACGAACTACAGAATAATAGAAATAAATTTCAATCACTTTTTATGTTTAATATGGAATGTATTATTATTGTTAGTGGTAAACTGCCCTAATACAGCACTTGTTTTTAAAAAATGATGGCTTTCATCATCAAGAATAGTTGAAAATGGTTTGTAAAAATATTCCCTCGGTCTCGTATTTATAAACTGATGGGTTCCTGAGTATAAGGCTTACCAGAGGGTCTTCGATAGCTAGAGTGTGGACCAGCTCAGGCCTCCCAACATCGAATCAAGTATGTCTCCCGACACAATAGGATCCAGCAGGCTAAACAATTCCACCAGCGCCGACCGAAACTAAATTGATCCAGGACTTCTCCAATTGCATGCTTAACACATCACTCGGTAGTAACAATCCAATTTATTATAGTTCATTACACTAAACACATTTTATTATCTGCAACACACAATTTAATCTACCATAAAAAATTTATTGCCTAACACACATTTTAACTTAATTCTAATAAATTTGGCATGCGGGCCTTATCGGTGTCACTCCGGCGCGATCTAGATGGATACTAACTCACAGCATCTCAAGATCGATCTTTATCAGTCCGTTCGGGATTGAAGCGGCAGCATGTGGTAGTGTAATCAGCCGAATTCTCCTTCCCTGGCTAATCTCTCGGAGAGTCCGACAGATTATTGATGACGTCACCGCTTCTCATCACTGGCTCGTTCTTTATCAAGGGCACCGGACGATCGATGCCGTATTGTTTGGATGTCTAGACGGGTAAGGCGATCCTACAGCAGAACAATGTACTGTTTTCAAACTGTCTGCACCAGGGATGTAGTTGAAGGCAGGTCGCAGACATCCTCACCCACCCTGAAATATTCGCTATTTCTGAAATAAAGAAAAAGAAACTCCTCTCGACTAGGATGGGATAGGCAAGGCTACTGCTGCTGGCGGCTACTAGGTTGTTCGTTGAATTCTGGTGTAGGCAGCAAACACAGCTTCTCAACCGGACGCTTCAATGTTCCAGAAGCGGTCTTAAGAGTGACCACTCTAACAATACCGTCTGGTCCTGGATGTAACTCCTGTATTCTACCCATTTTCCAGCGAGTTGGAGGTAGGTTTTCTTCGAAAATGACGACAAGCTTACCGATTTCAATTTCTATTGGTGGTCGCCAGCGCTTCGTTCGACCCTGCAACTGACACAAGTACTCCCTCTGCCATCTTCTCCAAAAATCCTGGAGCATCCCTTGCATACGTTGCCAATAGTTTAAACGGTTTATGGGAACTGCTTGCAACTGTTGTTCTGGAAGTGACTGCAATGACGATCCAACCAAGAAATGCGCAGGAGTTAACGGTTCAAGATCGTTCGGGTCGTCTGATGTAGGTGTAAGTGGTCGAGAATTTAAACAGCCTTCCACTTGCACAAGAAGCGTGTTCATATCTTCGGGCGACACGACGCTGTCCCCAATCACGCGCAAGAGGTGATGTTTGGCTGACCTCACAGCCGCCTCCCACAAGCCTCCGAAATGAGGTGCACTCGGAGGACTAAAATGCCAGCGAATGCCCTCTTCTGCACACTTCTTGGATACCTGCTCCTGATGCTGTTTATCCCGCAACAAACGTAGTACTTCTTCCAGTTTGTTCCGAGCTCCAACGAAGTTAGTACCGTTGTCGGAATAAATATCGGTTGGCCTTCCTCGACGGGCAACGAACCGACGCAAAGCCTGCAAGAAACGATCCGTAGATAAATCCCCGACAAGCTCCAGATGAATCGCCTTCGTGCAAAGGCACACGAAAATTGCCGCGTACGCTTTTACTGCTGCGCGTCGTGGTACAGGGCGCACGTAGATGGGTCCGAAATAGTCCACTCCCGACCTTGAGAAAGGACGAGAAATAGTCACTCGCGCTGCTGGCAAATCTCCCATAAATTGCTGCAACGGAGTGGGCTTTGATCGGAAGCATTTTTGACAACGATGAACAGTTTCCCTGGCTACATTGCGTCCTCCTAACGGCCAGTAGCGAAGTCTGACCACACTCAGCAACAATTGTGGCCCCGCGTGGAGCAAACGTTCGTGGTAGTGCTTAAGAATCATGCGTGTCAAGCGATGTCGAGCTGGGAGCACTATGGGATGTTTGGCATCTTCTGGTTCATTTGAATGGATTAACCGCCCGCCAACTCTGATGAGCTCCTCCCTTTCTGACACAAATGAATTGAACCATCGCAGAGGAGATTTCCTTGGAAGCATATCCCCTTTTAGCAGTGCTTTTCGTTCATCAGGAAAGACTTCCCGTTGCACCCGTTGTATAAGTATATATTCGGCTGTTTTCAGCTCCTCTGTCGTGATCCATCCTGATCGTCGATCCTTCTTCGGGGTACGAAGTAACGAAATGAATCGGAGCCATATTGCTGTACGGTGAATTAAATTGGAGTATGTAGCGAATTTGGATAAATACCATTCATTGAATTCCGCCACAACCGAGGCCGTATTAGCAACAACTGTGCGTCTCCTCTCTTCCTCAATCCCCTCACTCGACGAATTATCGAAACTATTTGGCCAATCCTCATGGTCGTGCGTTAGCCAGCTTGGGCCATCCCACCAGAAATTATTGTAAATTATTTCTTCTGGAGAGATTCCCCTCGAGATAAGATCGGCTGGATTATGAATTCCTGGAACATGTCTCCATTCATGCCCCTCTGTTATAGTTTGGATTGTTGCCACTCTATTTGCGACGAATATAGTCCATGTGGCCGGACAAGCTTGCAACCATCGAAGCACACACGTTGAATCTGTCCAAAAATATGCACGTGCGATCGAGCGAGTTGCCTGTTGCACCTTTTGGAATAGTTGAGCGGCTAATACCGCTCCGCAAAGCTCCAACCTCGGGATCGTCATACATTTAACCGGAGCCACCTTTGACTTTGATGTGAGCAATTGAACCTTCACCCTTCCTGCTGTATCGATGCTTCGAACATATAGGCACGCACCGTAGGCCTTCAGTGACGCGTCTGAGAAGCAATGGAATTCCATCACGACTGCCCTGGGGATGATTACACAGCGATCCACGTGTATTTGATTAAGTAGATGAAGCTGCTGATGGTACTTCCGCCACGTCTCACCCACCATCGAAGGTAACGGCTGGTCCCAGCCAAATCTCTGATCGTGTTCGTCACGCAGCATCCAAGATTGCTGCATGAAAAGCTTGGCCATTGTAATGGTTGCACCAACCAGACCCAGAGGATCAAACAGAGTCGCAATGATCGACAAAAGTTGCCTCCTGGTAATAAGCAAATTATCGTCAATGGAAGGTATGCTGAATTGAAATTTGAAGACGTCTGTTCTAGGCTGCCACACTAATCCTAGTGTCTTGATCGATGGGTCTGGATCTAATTCGATTTCTGAGCCACGGATCGCCAGATTTTCTTCAGGAATACCACGTAAAACCTCGACACAATTGGATGCCCACTTCCTGAGCTGGAATCCCCCACTAGCCATCAACTTGTCCAATTGTATCCTCATCGTAAGTGCCTCAGCTGCATCATCGGAACCCGTGAGTACATCATCCATGTATGTGTCTTCCGTAATTGCCTTGGCAGCGAGCGGATATCGTTGCTCCTCATCCATCGCTAGCTGTTTCAGTGTCCTTGTGGCCAAAAATGGAGCAGGCTTGGTTCCGTAAGTAACGGTGTTCAGCTCATAGGTAACTACTTCATCCCTTGGTGATGAGCGCCATAGAATCGATTGAAGATGTCGTTCGTCGGGGTTCACATTAATTTGACGAAACATTTTCTCGACATCAGCAACCAGCATTATCTGCCTTGTTCGGCAACGGAGAATAATCGACCTCAAGTCCTCTTGTATTACTGGCCCTACCAGCAATGTATCGTTCAGCGACACTCCTGAGGCCGTTTTGCAGGAGGCGTCGAATACTACCCTAACCTTGGTGGTGGTACTCGCCTCTTTAACCACCGGATGATGTGGTAAATAACACCGTTTATCCGTGTTGGGAATGGTAGTATCGACTCGCTGCATATGACCCAGACGCACATATTCGGTCATGAATGCCTTGTACTGCTCCCGTAATGCAGCATCCCTTTCCAATCTCCGCTCCGTGCCTTGGAGACGTCGGAATGCGATCCCCCTAGAATCGCCCAATTGTTTTAGTTTGTCCTCATCCTTTGGCAATGATACAGTGTAGCGGCCGCTTTCCCCACGCTGAATCGAACGCACAAACAGCTCTTCACAGCGTGCTTCTTCCGGTGAATTGTTCCTGGTTGATCCCATATCTTCGCAGGTCCAAAATCGAGCCATCAGCTCTTCCAAGCCTTCCGTAGTAGAAACATTGCAGCTAATATTCAATGTCTTATCGGGCACAGATGAACCGCCACACACAACCCATCCAAATACGGATTCATTTAATGAGGGTAATCGTTCTCCCAAAGGAATCTTGCGTCCGGTTTGGAAAAACTCGAAGAATGACTCGATTCCTAGTACGATATCAATACTCTGAGAAACACCGAAAGCAGGATCTGCTAACTCAACATCTCGTGGAATCGGCCAACCGATTGTGTCGATGTTAACCGTTGGTAAATTTACCGTCACCTTCGGAAGCACCAAAAAACTCATCGCCCGAGAGAAATCAGTAACTCGTGACAACACTGTGGCCTGTATACGCTGCTTTACCTTGCTAGTCCGTTGACCAATCCCTAATATCGAGATGTCCACCTTATCTCGATCCACCTTTAGACGTTGACTCAATCGCTCCGAAATAAAATTGCTCTCTGAACCTGAGTCGAGTAGAGCCCGTGCTGGGTACTGAGTGCCACCATCATCCTCGATGATGACCACCGCTGTAGCCAACAAAACCTGCGACGAGTGTCGATGTACTGATCCAACTAACGAAACTTCAGTGGCTGCCATGTTAGCCACTTGCGAGGAGGAGGAGGAGGGTGTAGCGATAGAGCTACTTGAATTGTCTTGTGAAACGGAAGCATTGGAACCTTGACTACCAGCTGTATCCTTGGGCTTCTCATTCCTCCCAGCTCGGAAGCAAACCAATGTATGGTGACGTCCTTTACAATGGCGACAGGAATATTTTGATTGGCAATCCTTCGCATGATGCCCTTGGCGGAAACAGTTGCGACAGAGTGAGTTGTTGCGCAACAACACATCTCTCTCTGAAACCGGCATTTCTTGGAATTTACCGCACTGATATAGTGGATGGCTACTCTTGCACGCTACGCAGTTACTGTGGTTTGCTTGAACCGTGTTGAAACTATTTTTAACTGCAAAGGGTTTCGGCTTCAACGGAGGTTGTGATTGCTGGACACCCCTAGTGTCCACGGCCCTTGAAGGTAACGCCTCCAAAATTTGAATCCTCCGATGAAGAAAATCCGTCAAATCATTTAGCGAATCTTGATCCTTATTCGATGAGTGCTCCTCCCAGCCTCTTCGCGTGATCGGGTCGAGACGTGCAGAAAGTAAATTTACCAATAGAAGATCCTTATAATCATGCGGCTGCACAATTTGATCCAGTGTTTGAACTACCCTTTGGAAGCCTTCCAATAGGGAGTGGAGATCAGCAACGGATTCCCTTGTTAGGGCTGGTAGTTTGAAGAGCGATTGGACCTGACGCTTCTTCAATTGTTTACTGTTATTATAGCGTTTTAACAGCATTTCCCAAGCCACCTGGTAATTAGCCCGAGTGATTTGTAGCGGTTCGATCAAGCTTTTAGGTTCACCCTGAAGGCATCCTTTTAGGTAGTGAAATTTCTCCACCTCTGGTAAATCCGCCTTCCAGTGTATAAGTGAGGTGAAGAGATCCCGGAATCCTAGCCATTCGTCAATGTCGCCGTTGAACGTCTGCAGCTTTATTTGAGGCAACCGCACATGGTCCATTGTGCTATGCACCGACGTATCACCGACCCGTATCGATTGTTCCATGGCTGGTGCCTCTTGTCTTTCTTTGGCCATATCCACAAGAAACGATTTTGCCCTGTAGTATCGATCGCTGAAGTCCAACCTTTCATCCTCGTAGTCATCACCCTTTGCTGCATAGTCGTCGTGAGATTTCAACTCTATAAGGGTGTCGCTGAATTTTTCCCACAGTTCGTCGAGTTTTTCCAGTCGCACTTCAATCTGGGTAGTAGTTGTATTTTCCTTGAAGTCTTCGACGAAACGATAAATATCGTCAAAGGAAGATTGGACATCCTTCAGCTTGGTAACGAGCAACTTCAACGATGGAGACTTCTTCGTGCTGGATGCGGCAGGAGGCATGGTGCTTATTTCACTCAGGAAACCGGTAAATGAGAGATGATTTCAGTGCAATACCCTGTGAACGGCCCTAGCTTCGCTAGGCATATACTATCTGCAGCACTGACCTTACAGGAACTATAGATGCGCCCCAGAGCGTTAAAATGCCAAACTACAAGCAATGCAATGACGTCACACTAACTCCATGCAGATGTAACACTTGGTGCACGATGTATAACCAGCCAATGTGCGAGGGCAGAGGAGAGGAAGCGAGTATGTAGTATCAAGGAGAATGCCAGCGACGGCTGGACATATACTGTGGTCACTCACCACGAAAAACAATAGAAGATTCAAAGTTCCAAAATATTCCGATGAAAGATGACAACCAATAATTGTGAATGCACAACTGTGCTGCAGTTATGCTCAGGGATCAGTATGGTACAGTCGAAAATACGAAAATTCAATCACCAAATGTGTATTTATCTGATGCCTAGACAACGGTGGGCATATACTGTGCATTTACTAACCTGGAGAAAAATATGTTGGGGCTCCCAGGTCTTAGCATGCATAAACGTCTTCAGGATACCGATGAAACCAGCAACAATACTCTCAGCATAGATCGACGAACCGATATGGGACACGCGCCCATCAAACTCCAGATGTAGTAATAAAGTTGTAATCCACATGCAGCCTTCCTTCCGTTGTTGCAGACCGGAGCATCCCCCGTGATGAGATTAGGTTGCAGTGGTCCAGATATCGAAAGATGGCATTAGTTTTGTAACAAGAAAGCTTCGACCGGACATACACCTGAACATGTAATATTTACCTGGAAGAACAGGTTGATTCTCCTGTTCAGGGTCCAATCGGCGTAGAAAATCCAATCGAATATCCGAAATCCACCGCAACGAAGGAGTTTTCACTAGCAGCTACCGTCCGTCACTGCTTTCCAAATTTTATTGTTCACCGACGTCAAATTGCAGCAGCACTATGATGTGTTGTTTCCACCAAAATCGATCATGCACTATCTCCAACCAATAGACGCCAATCCGTAAAGGGACGCCAAGCCACAAAATGACGCCAAGCACGCGGTGTAATTGAAGTCCAATTGTCCGAGGGTACAATGTCCGTAATAATGGGCACTATTTAATTGTTCGGCGTGTCGATGGCTCCATATACCCGGATACAATAGCGGTACGAATTGAATAGGACAATAGTATCCAAGTGTCCAATGCCACTAGCATCGACGGCGTCCTTCCTAGGTCCGACCGAATTGGATCCGGTTCGAAGGACCAGAATGATGGGTTCCTGAGTATAAGGCTTACCAGAGGGTCTTCGATAGCTAGAGTGTGGACCAGCTCAGGCCTCCCAACATCGAATCAAGTATGTCTCCCGACACAATAGGATCCAGCAGGCTAAACAATTCCACCAGCGCCGACCGAAACTAAATTGATCCAGGACTTCTCCAATTGCATGCTTAACACATCACTCGGTAGTAACAATCCAATTTATTATAGTTCATTACACTAAACACATTTTATTATCTGCAACACACAATTTAATCTACCATAAAAAATTTATTGCCTAACACACATTTTAACTTAATTCTAATAAATTTGGCATGCGGGCCTTATCGGTGTCACTCCGGCGCGATCTAGATGGATACTAACTCACAGCATCTCAAGATCGATCTTTATCAGTCCGTTCGGGATTGAAGCGGCAGCATGTGGTAGTGTAATCAGCCGAATTCTCCTTCCCTGGCTAATCTCTCGGAGAGTCCGACAGATTATTGATGACGTCACCGCTTCTCATCACTGGCTCGTTCTTTATCAAGGGCACCGGACGATCGATGCCGTATTGTTTGGATGTCTAGACGGGTAAGGCGATCCTACAGCAGAACAATGTACTGTTTTCAAACTGTCTGCACCAGGGATGTAGTTGAAGGCAGGTCGCAGACCTAAATAAATAAAAATATATTTTTCATGCTTTAAATTTTTATATCTTTAAATTTTAAGGTTCCAAATTTATTAAATCTGACTTTCAAAATTTCTTAATCTTCAATATTTCAATTTTTTTCCTTTTACATTTCAAAATATTTAAAATTTCAAATCTTTAAATTTTTAAATTTCTAAATTTTTGAATTCTTAAATTTTTAAATTCTTAGATTTATCAATTTTTCATTAATTAATTTAATAATCATATGATTTTTTATAATTCCGAAATCCTATTTTTTGAAATTTCAGCTTAAATTCTTTAATTTTCAGTTTTGTATGTCATATTTAATGTTCAGTAAATTTTTTATGTCATATTTAATGTACAGTAATCATTAGGGGACGGCCAATTCGGACCAAGTAAGGGTTTATGAGCTATAGAACTACAACCGATTCGCAAATAAATATTTTTTCCCGAAAGCCTGATCAATTGCGCACATTTTTTCTAAGGTAACTTTTTCCGATATCGTACCGTATTGTGTATTAAGGGTTCTACGCAAAAGTACATGAAAGGTCCGAATTACCCCAACCCTGTTCCAATTAGGACCACCCATGTCTTATCGATTTTTGCAATGGAAATAAATGCCTATGTTCACCTAAGTTATTCCTATTTAATTTTCACTAAGTTTCGAATTGTGAATTGACAAGTTCTGTTTGATATAAAAAAAATTGTGGCAAATATTCCATAAAAAGTAAGAGTTGGGCCAAATTACCTAACAATAGGTTATGAGCTATAAACGTAGAAATCTGTGAATCGATTTGCGAAAACTTATCTTTTCCTGAAAGCTCGACCTCTCAAACGGTTTTTCGCGATCGCGTATCATATCGTATATATGGTAAAAGGTCCGAATTGAATCAACCCATATTCACACACAGATTAAACGAAAACCGTTGATAGTCTCGCCTAAAATAAGATATTAAATAAAAGATATTAGACGGCAGGTCCAAAATTACGATAATGCACATAATTTAATTAATTGTTGTTGCCAACTATAATCTTGTTTTCGGTTTACACATTTATCAAAAAAGCGCACGCTCACGAAAACTGAGAACCGCAACATTTTGTGAGAAAAAACAGAGCTACATTACAGTCATGAAAATTATATACATACGCTTTTCACAGTATTACCATAGCTGAAAAATACCTGGGATCCGAAACTCCCCTCTAATTAAAAAAAATCGATTTCTTGATTTTTTAAATTTGTAACATTTTAATATGTTAATTTTGCAACTTTGAAGTATTCAATTTTGCAATTTTTAAATATTTCGATTTTTTAATTTGGATCAATATTTAGATTTTTGAAAGCTTTAATATTTTTGATGGTTCAGTTTTCGTTTTTACAATATACAGATTGCATACGTCACAGTAATCGGTGAGAACTAAACAAGTGAAATACTAAAAATACTTAAATTAAGTTAATCCGGGGCAGCGAATTGCACTAGTGTTGCACTTTCTGACAGAAGTGGGAAAGAACACGTCTAGTGGCCGGTTCTTTCGCTAGAAACTGCAACTTACTGCTCCGGGGTTGTTCATTAAAAAAAACGGCATTAGAAAACTATTTATTTAATCAATTCAATCCTTCATGCTATAAATCAATTTCCCAAGACAACGTAATGAAAACTGAAAACTGATGTTAAATGACATCCAATGAAAATCGTTCCAGAATTCTGTCCTGGGCAAATTTTTCTACGTTTGAAAACTGCGTTTTATCATGCCTAAAGCACGTCCAAATTAATGCGCATGATTAGCATAACAGTATAACTGTTATGCTGAAAAGTACACTTTACACGTTCGTTCGCTTAAACATGCGTTGATCCTTAAGCGGACCTTACACGAGACAGAAATATTGTCAATAAATATATTGATAAGACTGCTTCAATCCATCAATCTCATTTAAATTCTACAGAATCAATCTATGATTTATTGTCAGTATTTCTGCTCGTGCAGGGTCCGCTTTAGCGCAAATTATTGCCGCTGCGTCGATTCAAACTCCATGCAAATGTTCAATGGTGACATTCATCATATGACAGCCCTAGACGACAGTTTTACCAGCTTGGACGAAGAATGTTATCCCTCTCAGAAGGCTGTCTCCGCGACAGTTTATGCGAAACAGCAGACACAAAAAAATGGTAAACCGACAGCCCATTCGGCTCGCTACGTTTAGCGTAGAATATTGTCAACAAAACGAGCGCGGTACAGGCTGTCCCCAAACAGCACCTTTTCTCACAAGATTGCACTGTTGCCATTACAGTTCGGCTTGGCGAGCGAACGTGCTGTAGCAAGAGAGCGTCGAGCACACATAGAGACATCCTATTCTGTTGCACAGCGACAGTAGTAAAAAGACAGTCATATTGGTAAGCCTGGCGAGAAGGCTTTCTCAATGTTGTAAACAACATCGTGATGCAGAGTGATCGTGGATTTCCCACACTGATATGCATGTTGCATTTTGTGCAGTGGATATTCAACTAAACTAACGTTCCTGATGTGATGATCGATTGTCCGTTCCAAAGCTTTCAGAAGAAAAGAACTTAAGCTGATAGGCCTAAAACTCTTGGCTTCTTCATAGCTTGAGCGCCCCCCTTTGGGAATAAATCTAACAGTTATTTCTCGCCATGCTTTCGGGATATACCCGGTAGCAAGACTGGAAAGCAAAATCTTTTTCAAGACATGTTTAAGAATATCAAATTCCTTTTGCAGTAGCACGGGAAGTATTCCATCTTTTCCGGGTGATTTGTATGGAGCAAAGCTGTCAACTGCCCACTTGACCGATTCAGTGGAAACCAATGTGCGTGCTAACGCCCACGAGTCCGAATCACCAGAATGAGATCTGTGAACATTGTTCAACTCCGGATCGATACAACCTGGAAAGTGTGTGTCGAAGAGACAATTAAGAACATCTTTTTCGTCCGTCACATAAACACCATCTCTGGTTTTCAAGGAGTTCATCTGAAAATCATTCGATTTGGAGAGAATTTTATTTAATCTGCTAGCCTCGTTCAGACTAGAGACATTAGTGCATAGGCTTTGCCAGCCAGCCCGTTCTGCAGATCTAAGACATTTCTTATATGCACTACGAGCTGACCTGAAAGCCCTGGAGTCATCACGCTGACGCCGGTTCCAAGTTCTTCTCATAACTTTCTTCATTCTTTCAAGCTCAGCCCTCCACCAAGGGGTTCCCCTAGTCGATTTAACAGTACGAAGTGGACAAGCTTCTTCGTAGGATGCTAATATGAATAAGTTTGTCGTATCCACGACGTCATCTAAGTCGTCTAATTGACTAATTGTTGGAAAATATCCATGAAATTTAGTCGCCAAGTTTTCCAAAAAGAGGTCCCAGTTTGTAGATTTAGGATTACGATATGTCACCACATTGAAGGTGACATCAAAATGATCGAAAAATATATATTTATGATCGGATAGAGACGGTTCAGTTTCATTTGGAACCTGCCAATTTCCCAGTTCATGCAAAATTCTATCAGAGCAAAGTGTTATGTCTAACACCTCCTCCCTCCTAGACCTCGCAAAAGTTGGTCGGTTTCCCACATTCAGAATATGGAGATTTGTACTACTTATGTACTCCATCAGTTCAGAGCCTCTCAGATTGATGTCTGAGCTGCCCCAAATGATGTGATGAGCATTCGCATCAATGCCGATAATGAGCGGAAGCCCATTTCTGCTACAATATGATACAACGCTTTTGAAATCATCAGAAGGAGATGATTCGTTATGCGGTAGGTATGCTGAACAATATATATATTTTTTGTCTACGTTTCCGACAGTCAATGTAACTGTGACAACACAGATATCGCGAGTTGTGAGCTCCGATATAAGACACGCGTCAATAGCCTTATTTGCAAGAATGGAAGCACGAGGCATTTCACGTGGGTCAGTCATGCCTGTCTTGTTGTAAGCAATGAAGGCAGTGTTAAGTAACTTTCCAAAATAGAAGTTTCCTTTATGGAAATACGGTTCTTGAACCAATGCTATGGAAGCTTTACCTTCCTGCATGAGTCGAGATAAATTCATAGTTGCTGTACGTTTATGTTGGAGATTGACTTGTGCTATTCTAACCATTGTTGATTAGAGAACTGTACATTTCATCTCCAACACAAATTGCACAACAACTAGAGGACACCAAGCGAGTTGGGATGTTAACGCATTTAGCGAGCCATATCAGGTTTAAATGGGACATGATCATTTGATTCCCACGATTTGCGAAGAAAATAATGGTCCACTGTGTCAGAGATTCGCATAACACAGTAAGGGCAAAACCCAAAATGCTCCGTGCGCGACTGGCATATTTTAGACCCTCCAGTCATTAAGTCCTCGGCACGGAACTACACCTTGACTTAGGGTCTCCTACTTTCAATCGCCTCCTACGACATGGCAGCAGGACTCCAGTGGCTCAATTCTAGGCCGGATACCACACGGCCTCTGGGCAGGTTCATCTGTAGACATCGAAATTTGATAAGCGAAACTCAACAAAACTTCACCGAACTACTATCAGCCGAGTCTCAGCAAACGCCCAGCCAACAAAAATTCGGCAAAATTAAGTGGATCATCGGTGAAAAAAATCGGTGTGTAGAGTGAACGTTCCGCTGCGTAATGCAGCATACTGGGGAGTTCGCCTGACTCTTCCCAGGCTCCGTTCGCCATTGAGAATGTTTTTAAACCCCCTCAACAATTTTACCCATAGCACGGGTCGCATGACACTATGGAATTGGGGTTCCCTGTTTGGTAGATTTTTACCCCTGAAACAGGTAGTCCGTAGTGTAATTCTTAGCCGGTTGAAACAACCACTACAGACTACACGGCTTATCTAGGCTGTTCGGTGAAAGAAGCTGACATTGAAGAACAGCATCCATATTTAGATGGGCGAACAGCCGCAGAAGGAAGGAAGGAAGGATAACGGGAGGAGAGGGATTTGGGCTAAGCGCTTATTTAAAGGCGGCGCTGGCTCGCCTTGTCAGGGCTGCTTTAGGGCATGTGGTATTTAGGCCTAGAACGTATAGGGCCCACTACCTCGTCCTACCACACCCGCAGTCAGCCCCCGCTGCTGGTTCGGGTCGCGAATCACAACTAGTTGCTATCGCGATTAAGCATTATCCACCACCTATGACCCGCCCGGTTGCTTGCAGCTTAGCTTCCCACGTAGCGTTCCTCCACCACCACGGGGCCCGGGCATCTCCAGTGATACAACCGATTCTAATTGGAAATGGTTGTGTTATTGGCGCCGGAATACTAGAAGTTAAGCTCAGCCGGAATGTTGGCTGGTTCTAATTCGCATTCTGGCTTCAGTGACACATTCTAGTTAGAATCGGTTTTATCAATGGAGCCGGAATATGGACTAAAATCAGCCAGAATTCTTGCTCATTTCCGATTGAACTTTACTGGGTGTACGCAAGATCCGTATACCGATTACTGGAAGTCAGTTGGCAGATAGTAGCGCCGGCTAGCGGCTAGTTGCTGCTTGCTGATGTCCGGAGAAACTATTGTTGGCTCAGCGCAGTTCACAGCTGTCACGAAAGGGAACAATATTCCTTTTGTTCGCGAGCACTAGATGTGTTTGGTGAATATTGGTTTGGAACTCCCCCTCAACGTGAATTTTGATAATTGTCTTTTAAGCACAAAGTTCGGATCTACATTGAGAATGTGCCATTTGAGCCAACCAGTACTGATTCCTAAGTTAGACGAGATGTGATGACTATATATATATATATCGATCTCGTCTTTGTTAGTGAAACTATTATACCTGTATGTTCCGGCAATGAACCATCCAGCGTGATTGTTCCACTTGACAACTTTCATCCCGCGCTTGAAATCTCAATTGGCACTATTCGATCAGTTCAGTATGTAGAAACTCTTTCTGTCGACCGTCTCAACTTTCGCAAAACTGATTTTGTAAAGCTGCGCAGTTCTCTGTCGCAAATTGATTGGAGTGTACTGCATGCCCAAGTGAGTGTTAATGCTGCAGTTGCCATCTACAAGCGACTACTACTGAACTGTGTTGAGACCTCAGTGCCTAAATGTCAGCCTCCTAGCAAGCCGCCCTGGTCAAACAGCACTCTTCGAAAGCTAAAACGTACTCGAGCAAAAACCCTACGTGCGTACACAAATCGACGGTGTCCTCTTTCTAAGCGCATGCTCACTTTAGCCAGTAATGAGTATCGTTGTTACAACAAGCTTCTGTACAAACGCTATGTAAACCGCATCCAGAATAATCTACTCCGAAACCCGAAGGGCTTTTGGTCATTTGTCAACACGAAGCGAAAAGAAACTGGACTTCCATCAAGGATGCTTTACGACGGCGAAGAAGCTACGACAACTGTGGCGAAATGTACGCTGTTTGCCAGATTCTTCTCGAGTGTTTTTTCAACTGACTCGCCAACCGCAAACGAACTCGAAAATGCCTCTCGCGACGTTCCTGCTTGTGCTTGGATGTGTTTACTGTCTCTGAACAAATGGTTATATCTGCAATTCGGAAAACCAAGTCATCTTATGCACCCGGCCTCAGTGCTATACCTTCAACTGTATTGAAAAAATGTTCGGACTTACTTGTAACACCACTTGTATATATTTTGAACCTATCGCTTCAGCAGCAAACGTTTCCTGAGGATTGGAAATGCTCAGTTATGTTCCCGGTATTCAAGAAAGGTGACAAACGCAACATAGCGAACTATCGCGGAATCACTTCGCTAGGAGTCGAATCTAAAGTGTTTGAATCAATTATCAACGAGGCGTTATTTTCTGCTTGTCGACACTACATTAGTACATCTCAGCACGGATTTTTCCCAGGACGTTCAGTCGAGACGAATCTCGTCTGCTTTACGTCATTTTGCACGGAACAAATGTCTAAGAAATTGCAGGTGGATACTATTTACACTGATCTAAAGGCAGCTTTTGATAGAGTTAATCATGAGATACTGATAACAAAGCTTGATAAGCTAGGGTGTTCTACTAGATTCTGCCATTGGCTTCGATCCTACCTTGTGCACCGTGAAATCGTTGTTCAAATTGACGATATTCAGAATCCTTTTTCAACACTTCCGGAGTTCCTCAAGGTAGTACGCTAGGTCCACTACTTTTTTCACTGTTCGTGAACGATGCGGTTTTCGTTCTAAGCCGTGGAGGAAAGCTGTTTTTTGCCGACGACTTAAAATTTTTTCTTGTTATACGGAATGAAGCCGATTGCCGTGAGCTACAGCATCTTATTGACACCTTTTATAGCTGGTGTGTAAGAAACATGATGGTCCTTAGCGTTGCAAAATGTTTTGTCATCAGCTATTATCAAACGAGAAATATGCTTACCTTCAACTATAACATCGCAGGAACTCTACTACAACGCGTTGACCACGTGAAGAATCTAGGAGTCATTCTTGATGATAAGCTAACGTATACTCATCACGTCTCAGCGACCATCGACAGAGCCAATCGTTTGCTGGGATTTATTTTCAAAATATCCAACGAATTTTGGGATCCTCTATGCTTCAAGGCTCTTTATTGCTCATTGGTGCGCCCGCAGTTGGAATTTGCAAACGTCGTTTGGTGCCCGTATCAAGCTACGTGGAGCCTTAGGATCGAAGCAGTCCAGCGTAAATTCATACGATATGCGTTACGTGAATTGCCGTGGAATGATCCGTTAAACCTGCCACCGTACGAGGACCGTTGTCGTCTTTTAGGACTTAATACTTTAACATGCCGGAGACATGCAGCGCAAGCTATCTTCGTGTCAAAGATTCTGCTGGCTGAATATGATGATCCGGAGCTACTAGCGCAAATCAACCTCTACGCGCCTACCCGTTCTCTTCGCCCTCGAGCCCTGCTGCATTCTGAAATGCGCAGCACTAACTACGCTGCCTATAGTCCAATTTTAGCAATGAGTCGTCGCTTCAACGAGTTTGCTGAAATTTTTGACTTCGTCATGAACTCTTCGCAGTTTCGTCATCGTGTATTGTCACTATTTTAATTATGTTTAGTTTACCTTAGTTCATTAAGACAAATTGTCAGTTGGACTTTTTTTTATACAAATACAAATACAAATATATATATATATATATATATATATATATATATATATATATATATATATATATATATATATATATATATATATATATATATATATATATATATATATATATATATATATATATATATATATATATATATATATATATATATATATATATATATTAGAGTGGGACATGGTTATATGAAAAAAATAAAATTTCGCTCCGAATAACTTTTTGGGTCCCATTTAGCTCCCAGAACAACTCTGCAAATTTTTAGCTCTATCGGTGAAACTATATTTTTGCGCCCACGGTTTAAAGTTTACATGGGATTTTATATGGGAAAATTGTCTTTTGCAAATTAATTCTTCCAAGAGTCGCCCGTTATCTCCTAAAAATAAGCAGATGTCTGATTTTTATAGAAAATTTGTCAAGGAAACAAAGTCTAGAAGACTGCAAAACGATCTGATGCTTGTGGAAAAAGTTATTAAGCAAAAACCGATTGATGCCCTGAAGATTGATGAAAATTTCACTTTTCATAGCATCACTGCTTCTGACGGTTTTATTATATACAAAAACTTTAACCTTCTCTTATTATGTACAAAAGAAGCCTCAATTTATCCCTCGAAACATTACGAAGTGGCCAAATAGTATAGTTTATTTATTTAGATACGTTAAGAGAGGATTAAAACAAAAATGCGTATAATTGGACAACCAACTGCAGTGGTGCTAGAAAAAATGAATATTTTATCAATCGTCAGAGCATCAATCGGTTTCTGGTTAATAACTTTTTTCTCTAGCATCAGATCGTTTCGTGGTTTTCGAGACTTTTTTTCTTTTGTTAAATTTCCTATACAAACCACCTAACGATTTATTTTTAGGAAGTAATGGGCGACTCCTGGAGGAATTATTTTGTAAAAGTTAACTTTCCCATACAAAATCCCATGTAAACTTTAAAGAGTGAGCGCAAAAATATAGTTTCACCGATCGAGCTAAGAATTGGCACAGTTGTTCTGGGACCCAAATGGTACCTAAAAAGTTGCTCGGAGCTGGAATCTATTTTTTGTCCCACCCTAATATATATATATATATATATATATATATATATATATATATATATATATATATATATATATATATATATATATATATATATATATATATATATATATATATATATATATATATATATATATATATATATATATATATATATATATATATATATATATATATATATATATATATATATATATATATATATATATATATATATATATATATATATATATATATATATATATATATATATATATATATATATATATATATATATATATATATATATATATATATATATATATATATATATATTTATATATATATTTATAAGTAATGCTTCGGGTTTACTTGGAAGCATAAAAAAAAAATATTTATTTCACTTTTACGAACGATTACAATCACATTCAGATTAAGACTAAAAGCTAAATTGATTTTCCCTACTATTTAATGGATTAATCTATCTAGTCAGCATTTCTGATCCGCGCCGCGATCGCCGTCTGGTTGCTAGGTGATTATTGAAGCCTCAGCAGAATTGTCCTATTTGCTGGCCCGATGGTCGCCGTTGCCGTGTGATCGTTGTCGCCACGTTTCATGTGTTTTCGTGTATGGATGGTGCACCGGAAGCTAAACTGATGCTTCAGCGTCGTTTCTGGGCAGGATACTTTGTAACGTCTCCCCCCTACAAGTGTCAGACGTCCTCGGCTGACTTTTAGCGAGAGCAAATCTTGGTAGCTGCAAGGGTTTTTTCTTGTTGGACGACGTGGTCTCTAAACTGTTCCAGAGTTCTTGGTGTTTCTCCTCCTTGGTTATGTTTATTTCTATATGGCTGGTATGGTCTCCGTTGCTCTGGTTAGTCCACTGATTCGTACTGTTGAGACTTTTCCAGTATACGAAACATCTAAAAGAGATATAAAACGTTAATAGAAACACGAGAGCTAATGCTCCATAGCCAACGGTTCGTTGGGTGTTGTGCAGTGATAATTGAACTGTTCCAATTTTTTCCAAATTTTGCAGATGCAATTGTTGTACATCGTTAGTTTCTATTGATGAGTTGATAATTTGTAACGTTTTCCCATAAATCGGGACAAGATATTCTTCGTTGAAGATTTTGAGTGGGTCATTGGAAAAAGTATAGTTTAGGAAGTTCACTGTGCAGTTATTGGTGTCTATGATGGTTGGCTCGGATATGATCCGCTGGTCGCCGCAAGAATCTCTAATGAGGATGTTTCGTTCGTATCTACAAGAATAATGCCTCTTTTGATTTCTTTAACTCGCGTTGGTTGTTGTCTTCTGATGAGATGACATTTTGGTGTTTGGTGTGTTAGCAGATTGAAGATGCAATCGTCTTGTACTGGTTTTGTGTTTTCGCAGATGGTACACGTGGCTGATTGGGCGTAAATTTTGTTGAGATGTTTGGCTACAAGTTGAATGTTGGTTGTTAACTGTTGTTCCGTTTATGTTGACTGTCTCCAGGCTGATCAGATCGTATTGGTTTTCGTCTAGTTGAGGGATTTTGACCAGGATTAGAATTTGTTTCTTACCGAAAGATACACTACTTGTGGTATATTGAAAAATTTCATCTACTACTTTCAGATTTAACTTCTGCCTTCTAAGATTGTTGAAAATATACAATTTTTCTTCTGATGATAATATGTTTTTGTTTAACAGGTTTGTTCTGGAAAATGAGATTTGTTCTGCTATATCTTCTAATATTTTTATAATTAGATCAGTATTGAATATGAGGTTAACAAATTCCAAATCTACTATTGTTTTGTGCGTATAATTGTGGTTTGCTGCTAATTGCGAATTTATTTTTTTCAATGTAGAGGTTATTTGATTGTTTCTGTCTTTTAGTAATTCGTTAATTATAATTTGCTTGTTTTGGTTTTGAATAATTTTGTTCTCGTTGTTTTCTAAGGTTTGAAGGCTGTTTTGAATCATTTCTAAATCTTTACTATCTGGGTTACCAGCTATGTATTTTATTGTAGTTCCTACAACATCTATTAATGCACGTTTTTGTCTTCTGGGATACAAATTATGTAGCTTTTCGTTTGCAATTTTTATCTTTTCTGCTAATGTTTCTTCTAGATGGTCTGATATTTTGTAGTTTTTGGTAACTTTTTCTATGTAATTTAGGTTGCTTTCAATTGATTTTAAATTTACTTCGTGAACTATTCTCTCATATCCTATTTTCACTCTAACTTTATCTAATTTTATAGCTACCATGCCATTATTGTGTGCAATGCCTTTAAATGTGGTCGCGTTTATGAATTTGACGATTAACAATCTGAAATGAAAATATTGACTTGTTTAGAAGTTGTTGGTTTGTTTAATATTTTATTCGGTTTTTATGTATTTTTATGTCGTTGATGTCTTTATACGTCAGTAGGTTATTTTCTTTAACTGTTGAAATTTTATACGAGTCTTTATCTTTTGTTTGTCTTTGGGTCATTTTAATGAAGTTTTTGTCATTGGTTGGTAGTTCTTTAGGTTCTTCTTTATGTTGATGTTGTTTTTCATATGCTTCTTTACGCTTGGTTAGTTCGTTTTTTATGACGGTGTGAAGTTTATTGGCGTTTTGTGTTATTTCTTCTGTATTAGTGGTATTAGCGGTGTTAAATATTACGTCGCGTGGTTTGTTTTTAATTACCGAGTGAAATGTGTTGTTATAAATATCAGTTAATATATTGATTTGATCTTTAATTGGATGATTTTTATATTTGAATTGCATTGTCCGGTACAATTCGATTAATGTAGAATGGAATCTTTCGACTGTTCCATTTGCATTCGAGTTACTCGCGTGGTGTATTTCGATTCCGAGTTCGTTGAGAAAGCCGACAAAATCTATAGAAATGAAAGATGGTTCTTGATCGCAAATAATCGTATTTGGTCGTCCGAATTGCCGAATGTGTTCAGTAATCGCGTTTTTCAAATCAACAATCGTTCTAGATGTGAGTAATATCGTGTTAGCAAATTTAGAAAAGGAGTCTACAATGGTTAGCCATTTATTTCCTTTCATGAAAAATATATCGATGTGAACTCTATCAAATGGAGTTTTCCCAAAAGTGCCTTTTCTGATTAATTTTGGAGGAGTTCTATCGTATTTACTTTTCTTGCAAATATTACAAGAGTTCACAAAGATTTTTAGTTTTCTGTCAATTCCTGGAAAGAAATAATTTTGTATAATTTGTTGCTTGTTTTCTTTCATCCCTCTGTGGGCTGCTTCGTGTGTTTGCCTCACGATTGCGTCCTGTTCTTCGTCTAGTCGCACATCTTCTAGTAGGGTTTCTGAAATGAGAATCTTATAAATATTGTTTTCCGAAAAATGTTTTCTGTACGTTTCCTGTACAAGCTGAATCAATGAGACTGGGATTTTTAAACAGTTTACTCCTTTTGGGTTCAGAAGTTCTTTGAAAATGTTTATTATATCTTGTTCTACGAAATCTTGTTGGCATATTATGTGGCGGTGGTATCTCGGAAAAATTTCTTCGTAAATTTTTGTTTGCACTCTCGATATTCTTAGTATAATTTGGGTTCTAAACATATTGATGGGTTTCTCGGTGCATGGGATGAAATAGTCGTCACTCGTGTCGGCTGAGTGAACAGTCATACCGTCACTGCTTTCGTCTGATGAATCTTCTTCTGTATTTTCATTATTATTTAGTTCGGTCGGTTTTATTCTAGACAGTGCATCTGCTACTGCGTTTTGTTTGCCTGGTTTGTATATTATTTGGTAGTCAAACTCTTCTAAATCTAACTTCCATCTAATAATTTTATTGTTTGTGTTAGTCATACTGTAGGTAAGTGGTTGATGGTCTGTATAAAGTTTGAATTGTCTGCCGTAAAGGTATGGTCTAAAATGCTTTACTGCCCACACTATAGCCAAGAGTTCTTTTTCTGTAGTGGAGTAACGTTCTTCAGTTCTGTTCAATGTCCTAGATGCGTAGGCTACTGGTCTATCTTTACCCAATGGTCCTTGTGACAAAACGGCTCCGATAGCATAGTCGCTTGCATCGGTTGTCAATATAAATTCTTTGGTAAAGTCGGGGTAGATTAATATGGGATCTAATATGAGGATTTGTTTGCATTTTTCGAAGCAGGCAGAAATTTCCGGAGTAATTGTGAAATCGGAATCTTTTCTTAAAAGAGATGTGAGAGGTTTAACTATTGTGGAGAAATAACAGGCTCTCCCGAGTTTATCGAGGATGTCGGTTATTTCTGGGATGGGGTATTTATCGTTTATAGTTTTCTCATTGAGTTTTCTATAATCGATAACTAACCGAAATTTCTTTTGCCCTGATGCGTCTGCTTTTTTTGGAACAATCCATACAGGAGATGTGTATGGAGAGATGGATTCCTTGATGACACCATCGTTCAACATTTTGCGAACTTGCTTCTGAACTTCTTCTTCAAAGATTTGTGGGTATTTGTAGGATTTTGTATGAACTGGAATATCATCTGCCGTCCGAATTTTATGTTTAATTTTATGTGTAAACGTTAGTTTTTGGTTCTCGTCGTATAGAATGTCGCGGTATTCATTTATGATTTGTTTCAAAGCTTTTTCCTCTTCCATGTTCATGTGGTCTCTCCTGAAATCGTAATTAATTGCTTCTATTTTTGAAGGAGTGATTTTTTCAGTGTAATATACTCATTTTCAAGATCCATTTCGTTTAGATTAATTTCTGTAACGTTGTGTTTGTTGTTTTTCCGTATTGCTACTATGGCCTTTCCATCATTACTCTTGTAGAGACCGGGTAGTATACTGAAATGTTCTAACTGTTTTTCCTCTTCGATTAAAAAATCACCTTTATTCTTAACTTTAATTTGAATGAATTGGTGCGTTTGGTCGTTTAAATTTATTGTATGGCTCCCTGGAAATTTTTTGTTCAATTGGAAACTCTTTCTTCCTACTTTGAGCGTGTTTTTCGCGATGTCAAGTTTTGCATTTAAATCACGAAGTGTTTCGTAGCCTATCAGGCCATCGAAAAAATCGTGGAAATCGAATATAAAGAACTTAACGTTTTTCTTTATCTGAAAGATGTCCATAGAAGCTGATTTCTTAATTTCGTGAATTCCTCGGATATTTGTTACTTTTATTCCAGATTCGGTTTTGCAATTTTCTATTTTAACGTGTTTGGGAGAAATGTAGTTTTTGTTAGCTCCCGTATCGACCAAGAATTTCATATTACCTTTGGAAGTGCTAATAGTCAAATAAGGTATAAAATTGTTACTTTTTAGGTTTTTAATTTTTCGCCTAGTTCCAGATGAAAATTTAATTCGTCTGAGATGAAACAATCATCGTCATCAGAGTCCATTATCGAGTCGTCGTTAATGTTTGCTGGGTCTGGTGGAGAAGTGTTATCCTCTGTTTCTGGTTCATGATTGTTTATTTGCATTTTTGATCTATGTGTTCTCATAGATACGTCGTCGTCCGAATTTCTATTCTTGAAGTTTCCAGATGGGGTTTTATTCTTGAATTTAGTTGAATTCCCACAGGTTCCGGGATTTGAATAATATGGCTTAGCAAAGTTTTTATTGTTTTCATTTGATGATTGTCCCGAAGTTCCGTTGTTTGAAAAATTTGATCTGGTATTATTGCGTTCTAATTTCTGCCGATAAGCAGCGTTCGAATATTGTGTCGCACAAGTGTACGCTTCCTCTAATGATTCGGGTCTATGGCTCCTGACTATCATCGAGAGAGACTCACTTAGGCCGTCAATATACCTCGTCGTGCTCATCATGCCGATAAAAGAACTTATTTGCTTTGTGGCCCCGCTGAATTCGCTCATAGAATTTGCGGTGCTCTTTATTGCAGTGTCAATCTGCTTGATTTTGTTGAAATATTCTGTCAAGTATATTTCAACAAAATCAAGCAGTATTTTCTGCCTTGCGTTATGTAAAACAACGACTGAATATGAGACGTGAGGTCTCGTTTATCGCCGTATGAATTTAGCAGTACATCTTTTATGTCATGCCAGCTAGCCGGGTTTCCTGCTGCTATGAGGATTTCTTTTGCTTCCCCGATAATTTTGCTTTTGACAGCTTTTACTAGTTGTGCAAAAACAGGTTCATCTCTGCACTCAATAGAGGTCTAAGGCTTCTTCTGCCTCCTGTATCCAGGCAAGCGTTTCTCTTCTATTACCGGAGAAATTGCTTAAATTTTTTATTGGATCCGGTGTTTTGTAATACTTAAACGGATCGACCGGAGGGCGCTGTTTGATGGCTGCCAACTCCGCGATTAGTTTGTTTTGATTTTCAGTGAGCTGCGCGATAGGCGCTCGAAGCTCGTCCTGACTCTTTTCAATTTGTTCTTCTATATTCCTGTTTGATTGGAATTTCTTGTCCCGCTTCTGTTTCGCGTTTAGTTTTTCCAGTTTTTATGTTAGTTTACCTAACCCTAACTGTGATATTTCAGGGCTTTTGCTTACCGCTGGTGGGGGGCGCCGGCCGCTGAATTAGTAGTGTTTATTGTGTGATCAAAGTGAGCTACTAGTTCGCGATGAACAGCGCTCGCTATGATTTTTAGTATTATTATTCAAGCAGTAGTACTTACAGAAGTAATGTTTTTAACATCTTCCGGAGTCCCTGGTGATTGATGATTGGTTCTTCTTGTAGGTCCTTTCGTGGAGACTCCTGTGACTCGATAACCGCAAACTGTGTGATGTCCGCTCACACAGTGGTTTCCCGGGTTGTCGATGATTCGCGATGAATGTGTCACACTTGTTCTTCACAGAATTTTAGGTTTATTTTCAATAATGGTTGCACTCACTCAGCCGTAGTCTAGGCTGGCTCTTCTCACTGATGAAAATTACACTAAGTTCCTGTTAGTAATCCACAAAAAAAATCTCTATTGACTGCGCCAGTAATGCTTCGGGTTTACTTGGAAGCATAAAAAAAAATATTTATTTCACTTTTACGAACGATTACAATCACATTCAGGTTAAGACTAAAAGCTAAATTGATTTTCCCTACTATTTAATGGATTAATCTATCTAGTCAGCATTTCTGATCCGCGCCGCGATCGCCGTCTGGTTGCTAGGTGATTATTGAAGCCTCAGCAGAATTGTCCTATTTGCTGGCCCGATGGTCGCCGTTGCCGTGTGATCGATGTCGCCACGTTTCATGTGTTTTCGTGTATGGATGGTGCACCGGAAGCTAAACTGATGCTTACAGCGTCGTTTCTGGGCAGGGATTACTTTGTAACGTATATATATATATATATATATATATATATATATATATATATATATATATAATATATATATATATATATATATAATATACTATATATATATATATACTATATATATATAATAATATATATATATATATATACTATATATATATATATATATATATATATTATATATAATATATATAATATATATATATATATATATATATATAATATATATATATATATATATATATAGTATAATATATATGATATATATATATATATATTATATATATATA
>NC_080672.1:192660536-192738038 GCF_030247195.1 Topomyia yanbarensis
TCATCTGCATATATAAGCACTTTAAGATGTTTGAGTAGAAAGGTAATGTCATTTACGTACAAAATAAACAGAAGAGGGCCTAAGTGGGAACCCTGGGATACGCCAGAGGTGACAGAAATTGGTTCCGAGAGTATATTCTGAAAGCGAACTGTTTGTTCACGTTTCGTTAAATATGATTCGATCCATTTCAATAGTTTATTTTCTATGCCATATTTTTGTAGTTTGAAAAGTAATAAAGGTATGTCAAAACGGTCGAATGCTTTACTAAAGTCTGTGTAGAGTGTTTCTACATGGTTCCCATTGTCCATTGCATTTACAGTAAATGTTACAAATTCTAAAAGGTTTGATGTTGTTGAGCGGCCTTTATAAAAGCCATCCTGTTTGCTTGTTATTTGATTATTGATTTGCTGAAATATTTTGTCATTTACTAGTTTTTGGAATAATTTTGGAATTCATGATATAACGGCAATCCCACGATGGTTTCGGAAGTCCGATTTAGCGCCTGATTTAAAAATTGGCACTAAAAAGGATGATTTCCATATTTCTGGGAATGTTCCATTTTTCAGTGACATGTTGAAAATATGTAGTAATGGTAGAGTGAATTCTAGAACATAGAACAATATAGAACAAAGTATTAGCGAAAAATTAACACATAAAAAGCTATTAATAGAAAACCAATTTTTAAAGAGCCACCCTACCTTAAATATTGCAAAAATCATAGCACATGAACCATTAGAGATAGCCACATAGTTTCTTCGGAAAAGTTGCTTCAATTTGATTGATTTATAACTTTGTAGAACATTATGTAGCTGAATTTTACATATCTAAGAGGCTGATACTTTGAACACCCTAACCACAAGGACCACCCTAATTCAACTAATATAAAAAAATCGGTAAGAAAGTTCTAAGAAAGTTTGCCGAAGATACTATATATCTAAAACCAACGGTGTAGGCGCAAACAGTTTTGTCTTCCTAAATACAGCTTTGGGACCATAGTGCAGTGTTAGTGAGTTCCGATGGCGATTTGTAAACGATTGGCATGTAAAAGCGAGCGAGGCGTACGGCAGAACTACTCGGGTGAGCTCGGTCCATGTCTGTGTGCGTTTTTAATTTTCTTACAGGTACTGTGTATGCGACAAAGGAGAAATGTGACGGCAACGAACGTGCCATGGTGATTGAACGAGTGTCAATAAACGAGTGAGTGTGGGAGAGTGTTTTGAGTGTTCCCATGCCTAAATATCTCGCGTGTTTTTAGTGAACCGCCGATAGGCGTGCTGTCGGAGTTCGCTTTGAGGGGGAATTCCAGACAGTCGCTTGGTATTTTCGGAGACGTCTGCCCGCTGGGTTCCGCGATGTTCGCGAGGTTGGGTTGGCAGCCCCCTTGTGGGGTTTCGTGTCAGTTAACGGATGTCAGCTAGTCGATTTCCTCGATTTTCCCAAGGCTAATAATCGATTATTGATTTTCGAGTATTCTAGTGATTAATCGATTATCTGCGTTAATTAAGTACAGAACGCATGACTACTTGTGTTGCCTTTGCGGACTTGCGGCCGGAGGGAGTTTGGTGCGCTTTGACGGTATTTTTGTCTGCTGTTTTTGGCGCTTCGCTAGCCTGTGTGTAACGAATCGAAATGGATCAATACCGGAATGTGAACTTGTCGTTTTCGGGACAGTGTGGTGTTTGGTATCATGTGTGCTAGTTGACTTTGTTGCCAAGCCGAGGTGCGCAAAATAAAACTTTATGAATGCTAAAAGATCAATAGAGATTAAGTATACAGTAGTTAAATTAATCGCGCGCGGAATTGATTGCTCCGAATCGACATTGTATTATTTACTTAGAATCGGTATTTTATTGAACTATTGTCTTAGAAATAACACAGTTTTTCATACTACGTTTTTGAAGTTCAATATTAGTAAAAATCACTTTTGCTACGAAACCATTATACATGTGCAATTCCAACTATCTATAAGAATACTACAATAAACTCACACACAAATACCTGTTGCATATGATTTCGAATTTATTTCAAACGATCGGCGGGTAAAGTTAGCACCGATACAGCAGAAACCACCAAAAATTCGTCGCGTGATAAAAAGGGGGATGAAACCGATTTATTAAAATATCCAAGGCTCCTCATAGTCGGCTATCAGGAGTTCAAGTTGCTTATTCGGCCTACCGTACTAATACAACAAATGATAAATTCCCCAAATTCTCGGCAGCCGGCTGACCAGAGCAATTATTGCATGATAACGCTATTAGCACACTTACTAACAAATCTTCCCTTCCCGTGATACATGTGGAGATGCAGAGGATTCCTCGGTCTCTGGTAGCAACATGTATCGGACTAACATTCCTTCCTTCCCCGGAAGATCTGTATACGGACGTGGCCGGTGTCGGTATTGATCAGCATGCAGGGATTAATATCGATTGCACAATGTGATTCATCATGTTATTCCCCAGCATGTTGTTCCAATGAACATTTTGCAATCTAAATTGGTTCTGGTCAATCACGGAGTAGCAACCACGGGCGATCTCTTATGCTTATGCTTTAAATTGGCTGACAGTTTTAGATATCACAGCCGGAGGAAAACAAACCTCCAATTAGTGTGTGTGAAATGACTTGCATAGAACTCTATTGTTTATACCCTACCATTTCGGTACGGTACCGTGTCTCCTTAGTTAACCGGATCGTCATGTGCAACTCGCCCAGGTTAAAATGCAGCTTCAGTGCACCTTTCAGCCCGTTCACAGTCCTGATATCATCCTGGTCTATACACATAATCACTGTCTAAGGGCTTAAGGCTTTAACTTCTGCCTTTTCACCCAGTGATGTGGTAAAAATCTCTTGTATAATTGAGCTGTTAATCGTGGGGTCCTCCTTCAACTCGAGTATATGTATGTAATTGTGTATATGTGTGTATGTATGTATATATGTATTACAATGCGTATATGTATGTAGGTATTTGTATATGTATGTGTGTATGAATGTATGTGTATATTTTTTATGTATACATGTGTGTATCTATGTATGTTTACATTCGTATTGATTTACATGTCGTTTAAATTTCATTATTTTTTTGGTTTGTGTGTGTGTATGTGTATATGTGTGTATATGTACATATAAATGTTCAAAAAATTGTTGCATTATACACGGGATTGTTTTGTAGTGCACATATATAATCTATTAATGTGACAAACTGATACTTCTGGATAGAAGTCAGATCTTCCTCCAATTACAGCCCCTTGGAGATCTCCAATGGAACAACTTACACAAGTTCAACAGGCAGTGACACCAGACTAAGAGAAACAAAAGTGCTGAGGAAAACACGGAGTCTATCGGTTCTTTTTTATTATTTCCCCTTTTCTTTCTTAAATAAGCAGGAATTCAAGACATGTGGATGAGAGTCAAAGGAGACATAAATGGGAGATAGAAATGAAGGTAGAAAACTACAAAAATGGTAAGTTTTTTAGTACACATGTGTTATGTTATATATACAAATTGAACCAATATACTAAATACGCGTCGATTTCCTGCTTAAATGGAATCGAAAGTCTTACTTTAATGTTACAATCCAATTGATACAAACATTACAGTAAGGCGGGGCTAGTTGATGGAACGATGACCTCGGAACATGTCTGGCACTGTACACGAAATGGGTCATCGGAAAGTCAATTGAGCTAACACCTTCCTAAATCCGTGAACCAAGTTATTTGCATATATGTTTAAATACATGCAAACATCTTTTTTCTGTAAATCACTACCAGCTAGTGGGAGATAGGATGGTTAACACACACACAGTGGTAATTTCGTGTTCAGATAGTTCGTGGACGGAAATGTCATTTGAAAATTCAGGTATAAATGAAAAGTAGTCGCGGTCGCGGTCTGTTTCGGAATATGAAGTGTAGACTTCTTGAAAGAATTTTCCAAATAAATTGCACATTTCAGTATTGTTATTTCCTACATGTCCGTCAAAATGCATTTGGGATGGAAAGTTGCTACTTTTCAATTTCGTTTTCACGTAATTGAAGAAATTCTTTGGACAGGTCTTGATTTCAGTCTCAGTTTTACGATTATATTCTTCATGTGCAGTGTTAATGGCTAGTCGAGTTGGGAGCAAATATTCAGATAGTTTTGCCGATTTGTAGCGCTGTGTTTTTTCTTGTAAATTTTATGTGCCTTTTGTTTTCTATTCTTTAAGTTTTTCAAATGTTGGTTGAACCATACAGGCTGCTGACCGCCATGAGTTCTTCTTCTTCTCTTTACTGGTACTGTTTCATAGATTAAATTCGTTACAATTAAATAGAATATTTAGTCACTGCTTCGTTGACATTTCCTTCTATACTCAATACAGTTTGCCAATTTATTCTACATAGTCTACGTTCGACTTCTTCGAAGTCGGTTTTATGGTATTCGCGGCACTTCCTCATACTCCAAGTCGTTCGGGGAAGAGTTTTGATGAAACAAAATTGAATATTCGATTGCTGTGTGAAATACTTCATTTTTCCATAATGGAATATTTCACATATATATATATATATATATATATATATATATATATATATATATATATATATATATATATATATATATATATATATATATATATATATATATATATATATATATATATATATATATATATATATATATATATATATATATATATATATATATATATATATATATATATATATATATATATATATATATATATATATATATATATATATATATATATATCGAATATTCAATTTTCTTTCATCAAAACTCTTCCCCGAACGACTTGGAGTATGAGGAAGTGCCGCGAATACCATAAAACCGACTTCGAAGAAGTCGAACGTAGACTATGTAGAATAAATTGCCAAACTGTATTGAGTATAGAAGGAAATGTCAACGAAGCAGTGACTAAATATTCTATTTAATTGTAACGAATTTAATCTATGAAACAGTACCAGTAAAGAGAAGAAGAAGAACTCATGGCGGTCAGCAGCCTGTATGGTTCAACCAACATTTGAAAAACTTAAAGAATAGAAAACAAAAGGCACATAAAATTTACAAGAAAGAACATAGCATTACAAATCGGCAAAACTATCTGAATATTTGCTCCCAACTCGACTAGCCATTAACACTGCACATGAAGAATATAATCGTAAAACTGAGACTGAAATCAAGACCTGTCCAAAGAATTTCTTCAATTACGTGAAAACGAAATTGAAAAGTAGCAACTTTCCATCCCAAATGCATTTTGACGGACAAGAAATAACAATACTGAAATTTGCAATTTATTTGGAAAATTCTTTCAAGAAGTCTACACTTCATATTCCGAAACAGACCGCGACCGCGACTACTTTTCATTTATACCTGAATTTTCAAATGACATTTCCGTCCACGAACTATCTGAACACGAAATTACCACTGTGTGTGTGTTAACCATCCTATCTCCCACTAGCTGGTAGTGATTTACAGAAAAAAGATGTTTGCATGTATTTAAACATATATGCAAATAACTTGGTTCACGGATTTAGGAAGGTGTTAGCTCAATTGACTTTCCGATGACCCATTTCGTGTACAGTGCCAGACATGTTCCGAGGTCATCGTTCCATCAACTAGCCCCGCCTTACTGTAATGTTTGTATCAATTGGATTGTAACATTACAGTAAGACTTTCGATTCCATTTAAGCAGGAAAACGACGCGTATTTAGTTTATTGGTTCAGTTTGTATATATAACATAACAAATGTGTACTAAAAAACTTACCATTTTTGTAGTTTTCTACCTTCATTTCTGTCTCCCATTTATGTCTCCTTTGACTCTCATCCACATGTCTTGAATTCCTGCTTATTTAAGAAAGAAAAGGGGAAATAATAAAAAAGAACCGATAGACTCCGTGTTTTCCTCAGCACTTTTGTTTCTCTTAGTCTGGTGTCACTGCCTGTTGAACTTGTGTAAGTTGTTCCATTGGAGATCTCCAAGGGGCTGTAATTGGAGGAAGATCTGACTTCTATCCAGAAGTATCAGTTTTTCACATTAATAGATTATATATGTGCACTACAAAACAATCCCGTGTATAATGCAACAATTTTTTGAACATTTATATGTACATATACACACATATACACATACACACACACAAACCAAAAAAATAATGAAATTTAAACGACATGTAAATCAATACGAATGTAAACATACATAGATACACACATGTATACATAAAAAATATACACATACATTCATACACACATACATATACAAATATTTACATACATATACGCATTGTAATACATACACACATATACACAATTACATACATATACTCGAGTTGAAGGAGGACCCCACGATTAACAGCTCAATTATACAAGAGGTTTTTACCACATCATTGGGTGAAAAGGCAGAAGTTAAAGCCTTAAGCCCTTAGACAGTGATTATGTGTATAGACCAGGATGATATCAGGACTTGAACGGGCTGAAAGGTGCACTGAAGCTGCATTTTAACCTGGGCGAGTTGCACATGACGATCCGGTTAACTAAGGAGACACGGTACCGTACCGAAATGGTAGGGTATAAACAATAGAGTTCTATGCAAGTCATTTCACACACACTAATTGGAGGTTTGTTTTGCTCCGGCTGTGATATCTAAAACTGTCAGCCAATTTAAAGCATAAGCACCTTCCTAAATCCGTGAACCAAGTTATTTGCATATATGTTTAAATACATGCAAACATCTTTTTTCTGTAAATCACTACCAGCTAGTGGGAGATAGGATGGTTATCACACACAGTGGTAATTTCGTGTTCAGATAGTTCGTGGACGGAAATGTCATTTGAAAATTCAGGTATAAATGAAAAGTAGTCGCGGTCGCGGTCTGTTTCGGAATATGAAGTGTAGACTTCTTGAAAGGATTTTCCAAATAAATTGTAAATTTCAGTATTGTTATTTCCTACATGTCCGTCAAAATGCATTTGGGATGGAAAGTTGCTACTTTTCAATTTCGTTTTCACGTAATTGAAGGAATTCTTTGGACAGGTCTTGATTTCAGTCTCAGTTTTACGATTATATTCTTCATGTGCAGTGTTAATGGCTAGTCGAGTTGGGAGCAAATATTCAGATAGTTTTGCCGATTTGTAATGCTATGTTCTTTCTTGTAAATTTTATGTGCCTTTTGTTTTCTATTCTTTAAGTTTTTCAAATGTTGGTTGAACCATACAGGCTGCTGACCGCCATGAGTTCTTCTTCTTCTCTTTACTGGTACTGTTTCATAGATTAAATTCGTTACAATTAAATAGAATATTTAGTCACTGCTTCGTTGACATTTCCTTCTATACTCAATACAGTTTGGCAATTTATTCTACATAGTCTACGTTCGACTTCTTCGAAGTCGGTTTTATGGTATTCCGGCACTTCCTCATACTCCAAGTCGTTCGGGGAAGAGTTTTGATAAAATAAAATTGAATATTCGATTGCTGTGTGAAATACTTCATTTTTCCATAATGGAGTATTTCACATATATATATATATATATATATATATATATATATATATATATATATATATATATATATATATATATATATATATATATATATATATATATATATATATATATATATAAACGTACTCCGTGTATCACCCTCGGAAAACAACGCAGTTCACTTCAGCAAGTTAATATCATTATTGAAGCCACGCATAAAATGCTACCACTTCATTATTTTTGTTTTACTGTATACTATTCTGTCCAAGTTGTACAGTAATGTTTCCATTTCGAGAAAAAAGTATCATATTCAGCCAAAACAAAAAATACGTGTTAATTATTTTTAGCTAAAGAATGCAAGAAAAAAATTTGGAAGGAATTCAAATTTTGGTTGTAAATCTGACGGGGGATGACCCATATAACCATTGTTGTGAAAAGTTGTAATTATGAGATGGATCGAATATTGTTATTCTCCCTTGTATAAAATGTGTTGAGGGGAGTAAGTGCGTTCAACCTAATATTGGAGCCAATATTTTCCAGTCGTATTTAAAAAACTATTAACACTAGGTCGAAATTTCTCCCTGATTTGAATACAAATTCCCTGAAAATTCCAGGTTTTTCCAGGTCAAATAGAATTCCCTGAAATTCCCTGATTTTCCAGGTTTTTTCCAGGAATCGCCACCCTGATAACAAACAATATTTATCTGTGAAGAGATGAAAAATTTTCAATTTTGACGCATTTACTTCCCAGTGTGCGTTTAAAATATCTAAAACTATTGATTTTCAAATCCTCGTAACTAGCAATAATAAACAATATTTGTCTGTGAGAAGTTGAAAAATTTTCAATTTTGACGCATTTACTTCCCAGTGTGCGTTTAAAATGTCTAAAACTATTTATTTTCAACTCCTAGTAACTCGCGACATTTATTATCAAAAAGTTGAAAAAAGTTCAAAATAATTGAATTTATATAGCGTCTACCATTCCGTATATCGAACGATCGTAAAAACTCGAACGAACGATCGTAAAAACTGGTTCCGTAAAACAATCGTTGAATGGCCGAAAAGCTTCTTCCACCGCAAGTCTGTTCGTAATATCTAGGATGAGATCTTCTTCATTTCACTCCTAAATGGGAACCGTCGTAGTATGTGCTTCAGACCAGTTATTGTATTGGCAAACATTAGTTCATAGAATTCTATGAATTCTCATAATTATTATTACATAGAAAATTTTAACATATTTGAACAAAAAATGTCTTATTGAATTCAATTATACAATGTTTACTGCTTCAATCGGCCAAATCAATGGTACGAATATTTTTTGCATTCAAACAATAATTAACTTTTAATCTCAATAAACATTTCCAGTTTGATTAATTTTGCAATCATTTCAATAAAATAATTTTTGAAAAAGAGAACGATATTTGTTACTGAAATGATTTTATTGAATTCAATAAATAAATGTATTTTCTTTCTAGCTATATTTTTTCACTGAATTAAATCCATATAATTCAAAAAAAATAAAAAAAACTATTGAATGATTGCAAAAAAATGTAACGTAACTATAATAGCAACTACCGGTGTGAAAACAGATTATTATTTTGGCAACCTATTTACCAACGACCGGTGCGAAAACGGGTGTCTAAATATATTATTATCGTTTAGCGTAATCAAAATACACACGCATTTGCTTACGCACCGGTGCTAATAGTCTAACTGCACCGGAGCGTGGGTAATAGCGATTTGCTAACCGCCATCATAACCAGGGATGCATGAAGCACAGCACGAGAGCCTAACACGAGCTGAGCGGCCGCTTTGAACGAACCAAAAGCAATAAGCATACATAGTTGGAACCTGTGTACATTTTTCGCGACATGTCAAGCCACCCGTACATTCACGCTCTGCTGAAAATGTGTCATGTCTCAAACAGGTTAGCTTCCCAGCCTCGATGGTTGGGTGACATGTCATGGAATTTAAATGCGTCATCGGTCAAGAGTCATGAGGTCATGAGGATAATTTACCTGTCGCGCGTAAGGCGATACCAGTCACAAAGTTTACGAACCTGTACAAAGATGAACATTTTGTTATGGTTTGCTAGTTTGACCTGTATCTTATTCTTGATTGTTTAAGTATCGTGCAGTGGCAGACTTTCGTTTTTTGTATTTCGAAGCCTTTGAAGAGGAGATAATACTATATTGAAAAGCCAGAGAAAGCTGGGTTTTATTAAATTATGCGAAAGCCATCTGACATACGTCCTTCGGACGCTACAGTCAAATATATTCGGATGGGAGAAAATTTGCGCTTTAATCTATGTGAGAATCCTGCCATACCCCAGATAATAGATTTTTAGCCAGAGTTTTACATAAATTTTTAGCCTAAATGTCCGTCATCTGTGGTAATATTGCAGAGAGTATAGTTGGGTAAATATATCTGCGTTTTAAGAATGTTCAATGGCGATTTTGAATCGCAGAATAGTGGGCTTATTCAGGAATACTTGATACGCTGGACTGCACCCACTCGAAATGGAAACATTACTGTACAACTTGGACAGAATAGTATACAGTAAAACAAAAATAATGAAGTGGTAGCATTTTATGCGTGGCTTCAATAATGATATTAACTTGCTGAAGTAAACTGCGTTGTTTTCCGAGGGTGATACACGGAGTACGTTTATATATATATATATATATATATATATATATATATATATATATATATATATATATATATATATATATATATATATATATATATATATATATATATATATATATATATATATATATATATATATATATATATATATATATATATATATATATATATATATATATATATATATATATATATATATATATATATATATATATATATATATATATATATATATATATATATATATATATATATATATATATATATATATATATATATATATATATATATATATATATAAACGTACTCCGTGTATCACCCTCGGAAAACAACGCAGTTTACTTCAGCAAGTTAATATCATTATTGAAGCCACGCATAAAATGCTACCACTTCATTATTTTTGTTTTACTGTATACTATTCTGTCCAAGTTGTACAGTAATGTTTCCATTTCGAGTGGGTGCAGTCCAGCGTATCAAGTATTCCTGAATAAGCCCACTATTCTGCGATTCAAAATCGCCATTGAACATTCTTAAAACGCAGATATATTTACCCAACTATACTCTCTGCAATATTACCACAGATGACGGACATTTAGGCTAAAAATTTATGTAAAACTCTGGCTAAAAATCTATTATCTGGGGTATGGCAGGATTCTCACATAGATTAAAGCGCAAATTTTCTCCCATCCGAATATATTTGACTGTAGCGTCCGAGGGACGTATGTCAGATGGCTTTCGCATAATTTAATAAAACCCAGCTTTCTCTGGCTTTTCAATATAGTATTATCTCCTCTTCAAAGGCTTCGAAATACAAAAAACGAAAGTCTGCCACTGCACGATACTTAAACGAGCAAGAATAAGATACAGGTCAAACTAGCAAACCATAACAAAATGTTCATCTTTGTACAGGTTCGTAAACTTTGTGACTGGTATCGCCTTACGCGCGACAGGTAAATTATCCTCATGACCTCATGACTCTTGACCGATGACGCATTTAAATTCCATGACATGTCACCCAACCATCGAGGCTGGGAAGCTAACCTGTTTGAGACATGACACATTTTCAGCAGAGCGTGAATGTACGGGTGGCTTGACATGTCGCGAAAAATGTACACAGGTTCCAACTATGTATGCTTATTGCTTTTGGTTCGTTCAAAGCGGCCGCTCAGCTCGTGTTAGGCTCTCGTGCTGTGCTTCATGCATCCCTGGTTATGATGGCGGTTAGCAAATCGCTATTACCCACGCTCCGGTGCAGTTAGACTATTAGCACCGGTGCGTAAGCAAATGCGTGTGTATTTTGATTACGCTAAACGATAATAATATATTTAGACACCCGTTTTCGCACCGGTCGTACCGGTAAATAGGTTGCCAAAATAATAATCTGTTTTCACACCGGTAGTTGCTATTATAGTTACGTTACATTTTTTTGCAATCATTCAATAGTTTTTTTTTATTTTTTTTGAATTATATGGATTTAATTCAGTGAAAAAATATAGCTAGAAAGAAAATACATTTATTTATTGAATTCAATAAAATCATTTCAGTAACAAATATCGTTCTCTTTTTCAAAAATTATTTTATTGAAATGATTGCAAAATTAATCAAACTGGAAATGTTTATTGAGATTAAAAGTTAATTATTGTTTGAATGCAAAAAATATTCGTACCATTGATTTGGCCGATTGAAGCAGTAAACATTGTATAATTGAATTCAATAAGACATTTTTTGTTCAAATATGTTAAAATTTTCTATGTAATAATAATTATGAGAATTCATAGAATTCTATGAACTAATGTTTGCCAATACAATAACTGGTCTGAAGCACATACTACGACGGTTCCCATTTAGGAGTGAAATGAAGAAGATCTCATCCTAGATATTACGAACAGACTTGCGGTGGAAGAAGCTTTTCGGCCATTCAACGATTGTTTTACGGAACCAGTTTTTACGATCGTTCGTTCGAGTTTTTACGATCGTTCGATATACGGAATGGTAGACGCTATATAAATTCAATTATTTTGAACTTTTTTCAACTTTTTGATAATAAATGTCGCGAGTTACTAGGAGTTGAAAATAAATAGTTTTAGACATTTTAAACGCACACTGGGAAGTAAATGCGTCAAAATTGAAAATTTTTCAACTTCTCACAGACAAATATTGTTTGTTATTGCTAGTTACGAGGATTTGAAAATCAATAGTTTTAGATATTTTAAACGCACACTGGGAAGTAAATGCGTCAAAATTGAAAATTTTTCATCTCTTCACAGATAAATATTGTTTGTTATCAGGGTGGCGATTCCTGGAAAAAACCTGGAAAATCAGGGAATTTCAGGGAATTCTATTTGACCTGGAAAAACCTGGAATTTTCAGGGAATTTGTATTCAAATCAGGGAGAAATTTCGACCTAGTGTTAATAGTTTTTTAAATACGACTGGAAAATATTGGCTCCAATATTAGGTTGAACGCACTTACTCCCCTCAACACATTTTATACAAGGGAGAATAACAATATTCGATCCATCTCATAATTACAACTTTTCACAACAATGGTTATATGGGTCATCCCCCGTCAGATTTACAACCAAAATTTGAATTCCTTCCAAATTTTTTTCTTGCATTCTTTAGCTAAAAATAATTAACACGTATTTTTTGTTTTGGCTGAATATGATACTTTTTTCAAGTTATTAAATTTGTAACTTTCGAAGTTTATAAAATCGAACATTTTTCAATCACTGATAACTGCATGGAAAAAAATATTATTTACAAAAAGTAGTTTTTGCATGAGCTTACCGAAAAAAACATTAAAAATATTTTTTTGTTATATAGCTTATGAAATCTGCAATTATTATAAACAAATTAATTTTTTTTTGAAAGTTGGACCAATTTTAAATATTAAGAATCATGTTCAATCTTTTTTTGTGAAAAAATATGGAGTGGATATCAAAATACAATGCGAGATATTACAGTTATAAACTGAAAACAAGCCAATTTTACAGCAAACGACCAGTGACAGACCTGTTATAATTGTATTATCTCGTGAAGTACTTGGAGATCCATTCAGTAATTTTTACCTAATCTTCGCAATATAATTATAAATGATTTCAAAAAATAGTAAAATGTTTTTGGTTTAAGTTAAAAAAAATTGCTTCTAGTATTTGCAGAATACATAAGTTACATAGCAAAAACAATTTCGGTGAGCTCATGCGAAAAGGAAACTTAATAAATTATTTAATATTTTTTCTACAAACTGAATAGTTTCTGAGTAGAAGATTCATTGATTCCAGCGTATACTGAGTAGGTCTAATTGCCTACGGGTCCGCTACCCCCCTTTTGGTCTTTCATACAGTGGTATGCTGAATGCAGAATTGTAACGAAATTTGAGCGTACTGTTAAGTGGAGCCGCATGCAGAGCAAGACTCGAGCTAGGATGGTGGCTACCAACATACATACATACAAATTGAATAGTTTCTGAGTTATCAGTGATTGAAAAATGTTCAATTCAATAAAATTCAAAATTTTGCAAACTCATAAATTGAAAAAAATAATCATATTCAACAAAAACAAAACATAGTGTGGACAATTTTCAGCTAAAGATTGCAAAAAAAATTTTGATTGTGAATCTGACGTGGAATTACTCATATATAATATTTTATATGGATGCCAATTGATTTATCGACGGGCTTGTTGTGATTCTTCTGACTCAAGGTAAATACATATAAGTACGCTTGGTGTGCACAGGCCGTTTACTTTGACACGGCTCAATGCATTAGCTTGGCCGAACCGTTAATTTTTTACATAGTGGTAGAGTAATTATGCCTATTAAATTGAACATATTGTTGATAATCTAGTTGCATTTCCAAAATAATAAAGCAATAAATTCTTTAAAAACTACAAGGGGCAGCCCTATGGGGTTGAACGACCTGTAGACGTAGGACTACACTACTTAAGGTTGAACAGAGAAGGGGCAAAAATCGAAAACGAAAAAAGCAGTTTTTTCTCCACACCGTGTGTTGGATCTTCATAAAAATTAATCGGCAGTACTGTAACAAGATTCTACATAAGCCGATTGATTTCTATGAAGATCTAACAAACGGTGTGGAGGAAAACTGCTTTTTTCGTTTTCAATTTTTGCCCATTCTCTGTGCAACCTTAATATAAAATATTTATTTTCTTAGTACATTTAGAGTAATAATAAATCAAATATATTTCTTACGAATAGTTTAAGCACAACCAATCAACATCGAATGTTACATATTGAACCAAACCTTCTTGGTTATCAAGTTATTTCATTTGTAGTAGGCGATCGAATCCAATTAAACTTATTTGAGAAGATCTGAAGAAAGAAGACAGAATAACTGTGACCGAACTAATACCTGAAACTAAATCTTTATAGCACATGATCAGCTTTTAAAAATTGTAAAAACTTTTCGATTGTATGTGGTAAAAAACCCAGACCGGTGAAGAAAAATCAAATTTTAGACAATATAATCACATTTCATGTATAGAGTAAGCTTTCTAGTTTTATTTTGTCATTAATTTAACTTTCCTAAAGTACGTATACAAATGTAGCGAATGCAGAGGTCTTAATCATATATCTGCGCTTTCTATCGATCCGTGTAAATTTGTTGCTAAGAAAGTTTTCGTCTTTGCGCAATGAAAGCACAGATTGCTATCATGCAGGTTACACATGCATCCGTTAACAAACAGAGATGCCACATTGAAATCTGTGTTTCGGTCAAAAATATCATTTTACCATCTGTGATGACTGAAACAGGAAAAAATCTGTGATAAATTTCCGAAAAATCACAATATTTCCAAAAATCTATCCAATTTTCATCAAAATGCCAAAAATCTACCATCTGTGAAAAGGAATCTGTGGTCAAAAATCGTGAAAAAAATCTCTGACATTACAGAAAAATCTGTAAATATAGTAACCCTGCCAACAAATTTGATATACCTACATTCGCCTCAAACATTGAACCCAAGCGAACAAAACAAAATGAGTCAACGCTGATGATGATGGGTAGAGCGAAAGAGACAACTAGTATCACGACACTATGTTAGCCGTGTTTGCAAATGGAGCTCGAATGTACAAGCGATTTTGTGTAGGAATAACTGTATTCGAGATTGTACATAAAAGTGTGCTGGAAACGAGCACAACACAAAAGAAAGCATAGCTCTAGATAGCGTATCTTCACAAGTAGTGTAACGGACTTCTCACTCAGCTACACTGGCTGTGAAAACACACAGCGCAGTGATCTGCTTCGCCTGCCGTTCAACAGGCAACTGAGCTTGTCCGGCCAAATTCGTTCTTTATATAGTCGATGATAACGTTATTCATAGAAGCGTAGCGCGCTAGGTACACAAATCTGTCGTACCGGGCTTGGGAAGCTCTATCTTCTGTGTGTAATTGCGTGATATTTTGACAAGGTATCAAAAAAATTTGGGTTTATCTATTGGAATCCATTCTTAAAAGTATTTCGGGGCGATTCGTGCAAAAAATTTGAAAATTTATCGGTGGCTGAATTATTTGCGTTCAAAATTAGACCACTTTTCGTTACATATAATTTTTGTAGAATTTGCAAAGTGCACCCCCATATCGAAAACAAAGACGTAGTCCTACGTCAAAAAATTGCCGATTCTTGAAATAAATCTTCATGACCGTATAACAGTATACCGCATCGTAGCTGATCTCTTGCTTTGCGGCAGCTTATTTTTTGCTTATATGACCAATTTTGGGATTTGTAATCAACTAATTCTCAACGGCGTAAACTTGTTTTATTCAAGTTCTTTCATGTACTAGCCGTCGAGTTAATTCTGAGCGCTACTCAATTCCACTCGTGTTCAGTGCTAGTCCGTAGCGGCATTAGGTAACGCACAGCTTTCATACTTCTTATTCGCGCACGTTGGCTGCCCTTATTTTTTGTCTGCAGCTGAAATCATTTGTCTGCTCCGCTCACTGACAGACAGAATTATTAAGAAACTAAATAAAGTTGTGACGACCGCTCCGGGGTCAAATTATCAGATAGTCCCATCACGATTGTTAACAATCTCTGTGGCAAACCCAAGAATATTGACATCCATATTGCTTTGAAATTTACAAATAGTATTTCAAAGCTAGGACACACCTCCAGGACCGGGTGCTATGCGGTAGAAACGACCAAAACGTTCGCTCAGGTCTACATCTTCAATTTTATCTCACTAAAATTTATGCCTAGTGATGTACTATGATGTCACCAAGTTTCAGGTTCGAGCTATGAAAGGTACATTGTAATTTTACTTGAAATCTGGAAAGGTACTCGCGTACTACGTCGTTACCTAACGGTTAAACACTCAACTCCGCTTAATAATTCAACGTTTTCAATATGGGTTTCCGTGTATAATAGAACTGTATGAAGATGACTTTCGCAAGCTTCAGTTTCAATATCACCTTCCGTTAACAGACGGGCAGATACGACAATATTTAAAATCAACAAATAGTGTATTTAACCGAAGTTTGCCTCCCTTTTGCTGCGAAGCTTCACTCATATCACAACAAACAGACAAACGATCATCGCAAAAAAAAATCGGCAGTGTATTATCACTCACCATAGATCGTGGCGACTGTAACGTTTGCTTAACTTATAGCACTAGCTTGAGCAGAGATAGAATATACACTAGTGTCCTTTTTGTGTGCTGCTATTGCCACATTGCATTAAAAATCGCTTTATTTATTTATTTGTTTGTATTTATTATATTCCAAGATGGAATTTTCAACTGACCTTTTCACTGCCGTTTAACGCATAATTGTCTTATGTATAGAGGGAATCTCATAGAACATGGGACGAATACGATCTTAACGGCAGTTTAGAGGGTACCTAATTTCTGAAATGACGAATTGGTGGGAAAAATCATAAGCAGGCAAATGAGAGACTAAAAAACTGTTTGTCTCAAATCACAAGTAAACTTACCAAAAACCGGTTTCTATAATTTGTTCGCAGACCTGTCTGTGTTTTCTTGTGATTATTCGACATTTTCTTGAATTATGCCCCTACTTTAAAGTTGTGAAAAAGTGCTGGAAACAATCTTCTTAGTACATATTCTGGAATACCTTCCTGTTGGTATGAAGTTTTTACTGGTTCACCCACTGTTGCAGTACACCCTGCTTTACCAAATATTTCTTGAGAAATTTAGAGTTCTCTATCGTCCAAAATTACTTTAATACTTCTTTTCGTTACATACCATGAAGCATGGTTGAAGTCTTCTACGTCCAAGTTTTGTAATCCATTGCCACACAGGAAAAGTTGGTAGAATATCCACGCTACAATTTTCGAAGAAGTGTTTAGCCCTCATATTCTGCCTATCACTATAATTCGGAATAATCAATACCTTCAATGACTTCGTTCCTTAATGATGCTTCGAATTATACACAAACACATTTGACGTTTTTATTTTATTATTATTTTATTAGTGTACGAGCAGAATGTTTGTCTCACTATCGAATCCATTTCGTCGTTTCTTAAGATTGTAATTTACATTTCTTTTATATGTAGCTGATGGCAATCGAGTATTAGACGTTTTGGAAACGGTGTGAACAGAGCTTGCCGATTAGCCAAGCTTTTTAGAACTATTCCAATGAGATATCTTTTGATTTCCGTTTGGACCGCACATATTATTTCTAATTCGCATTTCTTTCGACCCATTTTTGAAAGCGCATTTAACATGTCATCGAATTATGTATTTTTGGATAAAAAAGACATACGTTCATATTTGTAAAAAAATTCATTTTTGGTTGAATATATCAAGAGATCTATGTGTTTTTAGGTTTCCATATTTTGTCGCGAACAAACTTTACATTGCAAGTTGACCTAAGAATGGGTTACGACCACCTTCAAGGGTGTTTGGAATGTAATAGAGTATGTTAAAACGGTGCCTACTTAACCCTCCGGAAGTCGCGCATGACACTGAATGAGCAGCCGCAGTTGCCCAAAGACAATTCGCTAGCTTTTCAGAGCAGCGTGCACTCAGTGCACCAGCGCGACTGCCGAAAGATTAACGGAAGATCCCAGACTCATCACCATTTCCACACAGACTAAAATACATAACACTATGAGGAAATTCATCCCCAAAATGTCAATCCGCTTATTTTTCCAGAACACTAGCTCCTACATTTGCTTGTCGGTCATCCCTCGAGCCTGGTAACAATTTTTCAGATTTGGAAATATTTAAATTACATGACTGTTAAAAGACCAAAAGTGGTTTAATTGAAATGGAAGATACAAAAAGTTTAAAACTAACTAAAAATGAAAAAAATGGTGTAAGCTCAAACGATGGACGTTGAAAAATGTTAATTTAATTTGATTTGTTTGAGCACTCTGGAAAATTTATAAAAAGGTCTGGAAAAACCTGGAAAATCAGGGAATTTCATTTTCAGAAATGAGTCGACACCCTGGTTATTGCGAGTTACGAGGAGTTGAAAATCAATAGTTTTAGACATTTTAAACGCACACTGGGAAGTAAATGCGTCAAAATCGAAAAAAAATTCACAGACAAATATTTTTCGTTATTGCGAGTTATTAGGCGTTGAAACTCAATAGTTTTAAACATTTTAAACGCACACTGAGAAGTAAATGCGTCAAAATTGAAAAAAATTCAACTTTTCACAGACAAATCTTGTTTGTTATTGCGAGTTAAGAGGTGTTGAAAATCAATAGTTTTAGACATTTTAAACGCACACTTGGAAGTAAACGCGTCAAAATTGAAAATTTTTCATCTTTTCACAGATATTTTCACACTGGGTAGTAAATGCGTCAAAATTGAAAAATTTTCATCTCTACACAGATAAATATTGTTTGTTATTGCGAGTTACGAGGAGTTGAAAATCAATAGTTTTAGACATTTTAAACGCACACTGGGAAGTAAATGTGTCAAAATCGAAAAAAATTCAAGTCTTCACAGACAAATATTTTTCGTTATTGCGAGTGACTAGGAGTTGAAAATCAATAGTTTTAGACATTTTAAACGCACACTGGGAAATAAATGCGTCAAAATCGAAAAATTTTCAACTTTTCACAGACAAATATTGTTTGTTATTGCGAGTTAAGAGGTGTTGAAAATCAATAGTTTTAGACATTTTAAACGAACAAGGAAAAGTAAATGCGTCAAAATGGAATTTTTTTCAACTTTTCGCTAATTTTTTTGTTTTTCGAGTTACAGTAAGATTCCGTTTTTGGCACGTTCCGTTTTTGACATGCTCCCATTTTGGCACACTCTGATTTTGGCAACAAATGGGTTCCGTTTTTGACAACATTCTTGTTGTCCATAATAAACCTTTTTAAAATGCGGAACAGATATTTTTTGTATCAATTGACATTACATTTGACTTTATTTCCATACATGGGAGTCATATTAATCCTCAAAAGCCCAAATCATTTTTTTTCAAATTTTGTTAAAATTGTCTCATAGTTGCAATACTTTACTATGATAATTTTACGATGTTTTTCGCAATGTTGTTTTAAAAAAGCGTTATGTATTTAAAGGTTAACTATATTTTACACTATATGTGTCGTATTTAATGATAACAATAAGTATAGAAATATATTGTTTATGTATAATACAACTGGAAGCAGTGTAATTAGTGTTAGACGGAATCAATTTTTATAGTCGAATGCAAATGAATGCGCTACACCGCATAATACAACGTCACTACAAAACTTGGCACTAAATTTGCAATACATATCGAAAGCCCGTATTTAGGAATACAAAACTGATAGCTCCCAAATAGTTTACGATGTCTTTGGCACATTTGTTAGTTTTTTGGCGATTTTTTTCAAATGATTGGAATTAGGGTGGTCCTTGTGGTTAGGGTGTTCAAAGTATCGACTGTTTAGATGTGTGAAGTTTACCTGCGCAATGCCCTACAATATAACACAAATAAATTAAAGCAAGTTTGCTGAATAAACAAGGCTATCTATAATGGTTAAATTGTTATGATTTTTTTAAAAGATTTGAGGTAGGGTGGCTCTTGAAAAATCGGGTTGCTTATATTATCTTGAATTTTCATAAAGAAGAGATTACAGCCCCAGGAGCGAAATCAACATTACCATGCAGTGAATTGTTTGAGTTTTGACGTCCAGTGGGTCGAAAAAAAGCGATTCGAATTAAATGATATGTTATACCTTCGTAATGAGGAGCATTGTACTCGAGGAGTGCGCGAAGGTTGTGAGAATTCTACTAGACGATGCACAATGTCGCCTAGCCTTACAAAACCTCAAAGTTTTATGTTGGATTTTTCCTGAATTCACCTTTTTCTCTGTTTGTAAACGGGTTGAATATAGAGGTGTGCGCCACGCCGCCGCACAGTGGCCGGAGGCTGGCCAAAACCTCAAAAATTAATTTTTGAAATATTGATATTTTATATTTTTGCTTAATTTCTCATGTATTGAATGAAGTATATTCAAAATTTTATGATCATTGGATAAGAACACAATTTTTAACATGAGTTTAAACGTAGCAAAGTCCGGACTATTTAATGATGTTCATTTCCGAAACCACCATTGATCTGTTCACTTCAAATGCATGTTGCTCTTTTAATTTTGGTCCGATTTTAGCAAAACTAGTTTCATTGTGTAGAGGAACGAAAGAACTTGGTTAGTGAATAAAATAGATTTGGTAAATTTGCTTGGAACTATGACTTTTTCGTTTAAATATTTTTGAGGTGGTCAGATCAAAAATACTTTTTTCACTAATGTATTCTGTACAAATTTCGGAATCATTTCGGAACGGTCACATAGTATACATTCTATGGGAAATAACCTCTACTTTTCGAATATCATGGTCTCGTTCTGCGCATAGGTGCGCAAAAAGGTTTAAGAAGATATTGAAGCTTTGTTGCTGATATGGAGGCGCATGGTGTTTTGTGTGAAATATTTAGATAATCTACGGTAAACCAACGCATTATACAATGGATTTAAAGTAGTGTTCTTCATTTTTATCGTATTGCTGACATTGGTGAACAGTAATGGAAAATCTATCATGAAAACGGGATCATAGTTATAAGAAAGGTTCAATGACACTGTATGGAAAAATGCATTTAATATTTTACGACTTTTGACATCAAAAATGAGCTCAGCACCTCAAAATTAGCTTAAATTGTGATTTTCAGCCAAATTAGGTAACATTTGAGGTTTTGTCCGACTTTTGTTTGAAGACCCGCCACTGTGCGCCGCCGCCGCGCCGCGCCTGCGATTGCATGTAAAAATAGTAAGCACATTGGCTCGACGTGGGCGCGCCGCCGACCTTTACCTGAAATCGGCGGCGCGGCGCACATCTCTAGTTGAATAGAGTCTTTTCAAAATATTATGTCTTGAGGACAAAAGATAGATATTTTACAGAACTTCAAAGGTGAAATATACGATCAATTCAGAAAAAAATGTGTTCCAACCTTTGTTATTCAAATGAATATATCGTTTTAGTTAAGATTACGATTAGGGCCGAACTGATTTCATTAGTAAGGTTATTTGCTGGACATATATTTACCATTCGATTTAGTCGCTAAAGACACATTCCACACACTTGTATCGCTTACCTCATGAAAATAAATCTGCTAATATAAGTAAAAGTTGTTCTGAAATATGTTGGTATAAGTTTAAGGCTCCCAAATCATAGATATATATATATATATATATATATATATATATATATATATATATATATATATATATATATATATATATATATATATATATATATATATATAAATTTTTTAAAAGAATTTTATGACGCTCGTCAATAAAACCAGTAATACATTTAAGACTCGTTTTTAATAATTGAATAGATTTTCCCGTGCCACACCGATATGCTCGTAATGAAATTAATTTGGAGTAATCTTAAATGCCATTTTATTGTATACATATTGTACAAAGATTTCATCTTTGGACGCAGTTTTTTTGAGTGAATGTATTGCCGGATGCAAGGGGGGCCAAAATTGACCATTTTTGCGTTGTCCCCTAACGCAAAAATCATGTTTTTTTTCAATTTTTCACGAAAACAATGCACGATATCTATGAAATATTTTCAGAATCTATTAGTACTCATCAATACCTTTCTAAAAATGTGCTATTTGTATATAACAAACTTTGAAATCGTTCTTTCGCAGGGGTGCACTGAAGTGTTGTCCCCTAACGCTTTCCGTTACATTACGGTAAATTCTTCTGCAGAGATACTTTGGGAGCCTACAGAACAGGATATAGACATAAAAGATATAAGCTACCTATTTCAGAAATAGCGCAGCCATGCAGTGGTATGAGTGGCTTAAGGGGTGGAAAGAGAGGGGGGGGGGGTTACGCCATTAAGGGAAGGCCTACCTTATAATATTACAAAATAATCGAGTATTTATTACATCTATCAATGGATAAACTATCTAAGAATAAATCAACAATTTCAGAACAGGGTTCAAAAATATGGAATGGAACGCAAAGATATGGAATGGAACGCAAACAAGTATGAGAGCGCATGGAAGAATTTGGTCATAGGGAATAACACTCACTTGTCCTCCTTAAATATTCTTTCAAATTGACGGGATAACACTGTTCAACACACGATCGGGGAGCAGAACCAAAAAAAAATGGCGAAAGTTATGGGTCCCAGGAAACCCCTGGTGAAGATATTTTTGAAAAAAATTGGAACCGGGCTTCACAGTTTAAAACCAAAGTTTGTATGGATAACTAGGGGTGTTCAAGAGGCAAGATATCAATGAAAATGGTCATCTTAAAGTATCGCATAAAATGCTTATTAAATCGAAAAAGTAATCTATGCAAGTTTTTAGCTCAATCGGACATCATTAAGGGGGTGCTGCGTTTGAATAATGTTTTCATAATATAAGAAAAAATCCAATACATGAAATGTTGAAAATCGAAAAAAAAATGTTTTGTTGAAATACGTCTGAAAATAGCATGAAGCATCAGCATCTAGTGTTTTGAACAAACGAAAACCGCTGAAAACAAATAATTTTTTTTAGATCCAAGGAAATTTTTGAAAAAAATGATTCGATAATCGAAAATTTTACTGTGAAGCCCTACGATTGAAAAAAAATTACCATCGAACTGGGCTTGGTAGCAGCACAAATAAAAAAAATGGCGGGGATTTGTGGTTCCAACTAAATCACCGTGAAGGAGTTTTTAAAAAAAATGGAACGGGACTTCACAGTTTAAAACCAAAGCTTTGTGAAATTTTTGAAAATTTGCATCTTTTAAGTGAAATGGACATTTTTAATCGAATTTTTCCAACGTACTAGGCTTGGGAGCAGAACAAATAAAAAGATGGCGGAGATTTACGGTTCCAACTAAGTCACCGTGGAGAAATTTTTGAAAAAAAATGGAACGGGACTTCACAGTTTATTATTATTGACCACTTGGAACAAACCACGGTTGGTCTTTTCGGAATTGATTTTCTTCTACATGAATCAAACATCGTAGTTTAACACAACTTTTTAATGTTTTTATAGCACGTTAAAGTCAAATTTTTATTGAGGATACGCATTTCTCAGAATTCGCAAATAAAAGATACAATTTCACGAAATTCTCCAGTTTTCTGTCATTTAGATAATTCAGTGACAAGCCGGCCATAGCTGACCCATAAGACCGCAATTGTGTGCAATTTTTTAAAAAAAATTTCATACTTAATATATCTAAATTTTCAAAAAGCTGCGTCCTTCCCTTCTTTTCCAAAAATCACGTAAAACGGATGCATTTTGATTAATTTCCGCAATCATTACTATTAAGTGCCTTCTTGCACTTATTGTATACATAGAAACGGTTGAACAAACGCCAGAGGTTGAACTGGAAGGGCGATATTCTATTTCTAAATCTTTACTTCAACCGTATTACTGGTTTTTCACGACAATCTATACAATATGTAAATATCATAACTGCTTGACTGAGACTGAGTATTGCCTTTGCTGAGTTGCTTCAGTGTCACATTTGTTTATTTTTAATGCAACAAGAAAATAAATATTGAACCACACTAATGACGTTTTTTGATCTGCCCTAATCAACAGTAAATTTTATTTTCAAGATTTTGTAATGTCAAAAAACAAAGTCAGCACATTAAAGTTGCTTGAAAAAACTTATTTGGTCAACAAAATAAAAATTTGTTGAGTCACCCTAATAAACAGTTAATTTTATTTAATGTATTTTCCGATGTCAATAATGTATTCAACTTACCAAAACTATTTGAAACCACCTAGTTTGGCATTTCAAATCATTATTTTGAGTTATTTACATGTCTAGCGGTAATATGCTTGGCTTTGTTTGAGCTTCAACAAACACTTCGGTCGCGTTAGGGGACAACACTTCATATGTGACCGTTTGTGTTCATTTTGGTGTTGTCCTCTAACGCAGCGTTTGCAACGGTCGTGAAAAAATTTTCATGAAAGCGCAAAAATGTAAGTATACAGTGTTGTTCTGTGACTATCGATGATCAAATTCCTAGAACAAATAGATGCTCTCAAGTTTGAGATAGAGAAGGTTTTTTGATAAATACGAGTATAGGTTGGAAAATCAATATTTTGGAGCTCATCGAGCGAATCTTCATGCGAGACTCAAAGTCGAATCAAAAAGCTGACATAATCAGGGGGAAATAATAAAATCAGGTCTTCGCTGTATTATTAAGGGGGCGTCTGGTGTAAAGTGCTCAAACCGAAAGTTATTTTGTTTTACGATTTTGAAGGCAAGGAAACAATGCATCTTTTATGTAATGTTAAGCTTTAAATTTGTACGTTTATTCTGTACGAAAAAAATATTTGCACGGCCTTATTCTGCGCGGCGTGTGACGTGAGACGACGAAACTCACCTCACTTTACGTGACTTTTCTCACCCGATTCTGAGAGTCGACTCGGGTGAGGTGAGATTCCTCATTGCGGTTAAATGGGAGTCTCACGTCACCCGAAGTGACTCTTCAGAATTGGGTGAAGTCACGTAGAGTGAGGTGAGATTAGTCGTCTCACGTCACACGCCGCGCAGAATAGGGTCGGCAGCCACGCAGAGCCACACATACGAGCGTTCCAAGAGTAGACGTCCAACCATTTCCACGTCGAGGAGCGCCGCGGCTAACACGATGACTCTTGATAAAATTGTTTGACACAGGAAATTAAGTAAAATTTGTAGTAACTCGATGAACCCAAAAAAAAGTTCGAATTTAGGAAAATGGCTTCATGTAAACCGAAAAATCTCATATTTTTCTGTAAAATTCGTGCACTTTTCTTCAAAGAACAATTTTTTCATTCTGTTTTCTGTGGTTCACCGACAGGCTACACATATTGTGCATTTTCATAAAAAAAATCAAGTCAATTCTTTGATTAGTTTTTGAGTTATCGTGTTCACCAATTTGAAAAACGCGGTTTCGAAAAAACGCTATTAAAGGATACTCCATATCAAATTGCATCACGGAAAAAATGACGTGGAAAACAATCCATTTGGTATTTTCTCTTAAAAATTTGGGTGGAAGTAGTTTAAAGTTTATTGTTCAAACTGTATTTTTATCGCTGTCAGTCTTAAGAAAATTGTTGCCGATAGATTGAAATCTGCGTGTGTCACAGCAAATACGTGCGAGGAATGCATGGCTGTTTAAAACAAAAGAAGTTCAGCGTGGTCACCGAGATTGCGGGAGACTATTCTAGAGGCTCAATACTAACAATTAAGCGGATAAAAAAGAAGTCAATTTTTTTGCCCACTACACCAGACGCCCCCTTAACATGAATGAGATGTACACTAAAGCAGAGATGATGCTTATAGAGATGCGCGAAGACTGAAGCCAAAAGTTCCAATCGAACCCAAAACAACGGTTCCAAACTAGCAATGTAAACAAATATGGCGGATTTAGGAAGTAATGCGTGGGGAGTATCGAGATTGAAATGAAAAGAAATGCATGTCTGCATCCTGCATCCTCGATACATTTTTTCTAGTGCAACGAAAAACATGTAGACAGGCTCAGTAACGTAAATCAATGCGTTTCCAAGTTACATGATTGAGTATTGTGGGAAATATTTCAAAAAAGGAATTCGCTTTTCATTCATTAAAACTACAAGTCACTCGCTGTTTACACAATATTCCTGGTTGCCAAAACTAGCAGACAAATAATTTGTAAAACCGTGCAGCCAAGTTTACTGTTTTTCTCGCCGCGTGTCTTTATATTTAAAACATCGTCTTGGCACTAAAATAGAAGTCACCATCTTAGATGAAAACATGACTTCCGGAATTGACATCCGGTATCTATTCATTAACGCTATTACAAAAATTCTCACATTGTTGTGGTAATTGAAAATTTTACTAAACCGAAGTAGCCATCTTGATTTTCGAAATGGTCTCAGACATTGATATTTGGTACCTACTCGTCAATCCCTTTCCAAAAATACTCATATTGATTGGGCTTTGGAGAATTCCACTGAACCGGAAGTCGCCATCTTGAATTTCAATATGGCACCAGACATCGATATCTAGCGTCTATTCGTCAATTCCATTCCAAAAATACCCATATTGATTCGATTTTGGAGAATTCCAATGAACCTGAAGTCGCCATCTTGGTTTTCCAAATGTCCACTCATCAATCCCGTTTCAAAAATACCCATATTGATGGGATTTCAGAGACTTCCACTGGACCGGAAATCGCCATCTTGGTTTTCAAAATGGCCTTAAACATTGATATCTGACGTTCACTCATCAATTTCGTTCCAAAAATACCCATATTGATGGGGTTTCAGAGAATTCCACTGAACCGGAAGTCGCCATCTTGGTTTTCAAAATGGCCTTAAACATCGATATCTGACGGCCACTCATCAATCCCGTTCCAAAAATACCCATATTAATGGGGTTTCAGAGACTTCCACTGGATCGGAAGTCGCCATCTTGGTTTCCAAAATGGCCTTAAACATCGATATCTGACGTCCACTCATCAATCCCGTTCCAAAAATACCCATATTTATGGGGTTTCAGAAAATTCCACTGAACCGGAAGTCGCCATCTTGGTTTTCAAAATGGCCTTAAACATCGATATCTGACGGCCACTCATCAATCCCGTTCCAAAAATACCCATATTAATGGGGTTTCAGAGACTTCCACTGGACTGGAAGTCGCCATCTTGGTTTCCAAAATGGCCTTAAACATCGATATCTGACGTCCACTCATCAATCCCGTTCCAAAAATACCCATATTTATGGGGTTTCAGAGAATTCCACCGAACCGGAAGTCGCCATCTTGGTTTTCAAAATGGCCTTAAACATCGATATCGGACGTCCACTCATCAATCCCGTTCCAAAAATAGCCATATTGATGCGGTTTCAGAGAATTCCACTGAACCGGAAGTCGCCATCTTGGTTTTCTAAATGGCCTCAGACATGAACATTTGGCATCTACTCGTTAATGCTGTTCCAAAAGCAATCACTTCCACTTTTCCAAAAATCTTCGAAATTCTTCTTCAAAATGGAAAAGCAGAAACCGTGTAAATTTCAAAATCCGTGCAAGAAAAAACTTGGTCGAAAACCGTCTAAGTCTTTTGCCTTCATAAGATTTTTTTGCTAAAACCGTGTTAAAATCGTGTTAATCGTCTAAGTTTTTTGCCTCCAAAAGGACTTAGAACATTTTTGCGACACCCGTGCAAAAAAAAATTGTTGAGAAATTGTCTAAGTCTTTTGCCTTTAAAAGGACTTAGAATATTTTTGCGAAAAACCGTGTTAATTGCGAAAACCGTGCTAATTGCGAAAACCGTGTAAAAAAGCCGTGTAAAAAAAAACCGTGCAAAAAAACCGTGTAAAAAAACCTTAGTGTAATTTGAGGTAAACACGTATGTTCCATACCTTTTACTGAAAATTTGAGTCGGTTTTTTTGATATTGTCCAAATTAAAAAAATATTAAAACATTCAAATTTGAATGTAATTGTAAAAGTTAGTCGAATTTCACTGTTTTAAAGGTTTCAATCTACACATCCACAAAATCCTAACTTTAAGACCATTTGCTAAACTTTAGAATGCGCTTAAACCTTTCTTTAGATACCACTATGCAACTAGCTGAGAATTCAACAAATGTTCATCAAAATATTTGACACAATGTACTGCCACGTTTATGTTTGAGTTTTTAATTGAAATCAAATAAAAATGTACATTGCCGAACCGTTTTACTCACAAGTGGTATAAAAAGAGTTCAGGTTACGGTGGATTAAAATCTTATTCTGGGGCACTCGGCATCATCCCATAGCTTGCTCGAAAATTCTATGAATCACATTACAATTTGTGAGAAAAAAAGTAAACAAATGAATATTTAAAAACACACATACATACACACAGATATTTTGCGATCTCGGCGAACTGAGTCGAATGTTATATGAGACTCGGCCCTCCGGGCCTCGGTTAGAGGGTCGGTTTTTGGAGCAATTGCATAACCTTTCTATATGAGAAAGGCAAAAGAATAATATTTAATTAGCTTAATCAGCATGAGTTCAATGTTATCTTCATGTGATTATATTTTGAAATGTTGGTGAAATGGGGGGTTAGTAGAGTGGGAGTGGAGGATGCGTCAGAAATCCTTCATCTTATTTCGGTATACGGGGTGGATGAACGAAATGCGGGCGTGAGGGTGCTCCAAGGGGAGGGGAGTGATTAAGCAGGGAGGTGTAAGGGCAAGGCGGAGGGGGGGGGGCGGCGACGCAATACTCAACTGCCTTCCATTTGAGACTTGGAAAAAATCGGTTCAGTCATCACCGAAGAACCGATATGACTTTAATTGTGGAATATGCCCGGAATTCCGGTCTTCCGGAATCGTCGATAGTGGACAATATATTCAAAGAATGTTTGATTGGCAATCAGTGATCTAGATCTGCGATTAGAAGTAATTTGGTGACCATTTCAATAGTTTTTAGCCCCTGAGGTATTACGATTGTACTGATTTATATGGGAAATTCCAGTGTATCCTTACTAACACCCCTGTAACTCCGGAAGCAAGAGTCAGAACCGAATGAAATTCAGCAGCAGTCAATGGTATTACTGTATCTTTCATTTGAAATCAAGTTTGTAAAAATCGGTAGAGAATTCGTTGGGGAATGGGTGTGATATTAGCTTAGGAACTTGGCGGGTTCCCCGGGGGCGTCATGAACTGTCATAGGTGGCCAATGTGGTCAAAGCTGCTTTGATTGATCATTAGTGATCCAGACCCGCAAACTAGAGTAATGTTACATCAATTTTAAAATGTTTTACATTATTTGAACATCATGGTGGTACCAGTTTATATGGGAATTTGCTGTGTGACCGCACTCTTCAACCCGTAACTCCGGAACCGAAAGTCGGATCAACTAAAAATTCAATAGCAGCTTATGGGAGCGTTATACCTTTCAGATGAAACTAAGTTTGCGAAAATCGGTTCAGCCATCTCTGAGAAAATTGTGTGAGTTTAAATGACACACACATACACACATATACATACACACACAGACATTTGCCGATCTCGACGAACTGAATCGAATGGTGTATGACACTCGGCCTTCCGGGCCTCGGTTAAAAAGTCGATTTTTACAGTGATTGCATAGCCTTTCTTTATATGAGAAGGGCAAAAACTGGATAAAGCTGGCTCAAATTTCAAAAAACTGGAAGATTTTTCCTATTGTCTGTTTGACTGGATGTTATAAAAAACTGGAAGAATCCAGTTTTAACTGGAAGGTTGGCATCGCTGGTGCTAGGTAATCTTCGTGCTCGAGCTGTAGGATTCGAAGAGCTACACTGAGCAAAAAGCATCTGAGAATTTCATAAGTCTCGGCATATGAACCAACCTTCTGACGATGTCATTGAACGCTTTAGAATGTCATAGGCAGGCTTATGAATTCATTGATCTTTATTCATGCACTCCGTAGACGTCCAAATAATGTATTTCATAAAACAGTTTTATGACTTCGCTCCAATACATGCCTTTAAGAATTTCATAAGTTTTTCTCATGAAACCCATATGAGATCTGTTATTGATTCTATAACATTGTATTTTGTTTTTCATAAACGTCACTTTTGTGAAAAGTTCATAATTGTTTCTTATGAATTCAGTACTGGCCTGGACGGCCAACCAGGGGTTAATAGTTTCAGCACTTTTTGATTACCGCTGTTTGAAACAAAAGTGAGATTTTCAGTCAAATTGCAACAATTTTAAATTGTTTTTATGTTATTGAATAAACTACTGTGAGCATTAAATCTGTATACATGGTTATGATTTTTACAGAAGATATCCGATTATTTGAAATGAAAAAAGGTGTGCATATAATTAGTATCTGACGCGTATTTTATAATTATCAAAATCATTTGTGAAGTAACAATCATTATCATTCAGTTGTCAAGTCCAGTTTCCCAATTGTCTAAGCCCAGTTTCCCAATAAATATTGACGAAGCGTTGCTCATTATGTACAAATTTTAATATTTAATGAGAGTTTTCTCTTCAATCTTCTGAAGGGATCTATACTTGGCGGTTAATTTGTCCCGGATTGAGTTCTACAAGATGACCACACGAATGAACTCATGAGGAATGACGTTCATGTTTGACAATTCTCAGTGATTTGTTTACTTTGTCAGTTGCGTGAGTGCGAGTGCAACGGGTGCCCATCTGTTACATTCAAACTCACGTAACTCCCATGTAAACAAACCACCGAAAATTGTTAAACGAAGTTCATCCTGCTCATTTTGTGGGGTTATGTCGGTTGGTGTTGCAGCGCCCATAGTTTTCGGCCAGCATCAACCCTGGAAAATTTCTCCAAGTGGTGCACCATGGAAGCTAATTTCCTGGGTTACATCACCAGCTACAGCCTTAAGCTAAGCTGATATTTTGATGCACTCGCGCTTTCCAAGCCATACGCTTACGGAAAAGAATAAACACTTTGTTTAATTAAACACAGTTTGTTGCTGCCAGCAGCAGACGGCGACGCTATTATAGAAAGTAAAGGCTTCCGAGTATGAGTCATAGTGAACTACTGATTCATCCACCGGGGTCTTTACTCTCGCGAGCGTGGAAAGAATGTTTTGTTTAGGTCTGAGACTCTCTCAGAGAGAAGTCTACACAGACGAAATGATAAAAGTCTTTTGCGTCAGATCGCAGGTAGTCAGTCGTTGTAGTCCGTCGTGGAATTCGTGCAAAAGAAATTTCAGCCAGCGGGAGTGTCTTACATGTATAGAAAAGGAAAAAATAAAATACGTCAGTCGTAAAAGGTCGTATTAAGGCAAGTAAGTGAGCCGCAAGAGGTCAGTCGTAAAAAGTCGTATTAAGGCAAGTAAGTGAGCCGCAAGAGGTCAGTCGTAAAAAAAAGTCGTATTAAAATCAGTGGCCACCGTCGGCCGCGTCGGTACAGTGTAAAACCTAATATCCTCTCAAGGTTGATTTTTACTGTTGATTTTTTGTCTACTAAAAATGCTCGAGAAATGTCAGCCATGTTCTTTTTTTATATAAATGCACAATAATATCCATAAATAAAAAACTTATGGCATTCATTCGAACATTGTAATGAATTTCATAAGACTTCTATGGAAATCGTTATTTCCACTATGTTTTCTACTTATAAATGTCAGCAATTTTCATAAATGGGCACCTATGGCGTTCATTCGGACATTTTCATAAATTTCATAAGACTGTCTTATGAAAATAATAAGAGATGGATTTGGAAAATTTCCCCTCCAAATCATAAGACAGATTTATAAAATCCATTTAAAATCCTTATGTCTGAAAGTCATAAGACGTTTTTATGGAAATTCAATGTAAATTTTGCTCGGTGTAGCACAACGAGTTAGCATGATAAGCTAGCACCATGAGCTAGCACAGTGAGTTAACTCAATAGGCGCGTTCTTAAATCCACCAGCAACTCATCGGTATTTTGATGACTTTTTGTTGCGGGAGAGTAAAGCGACGCGCTGTGACACCAGTGCGCAACTTAAACAAAGCTTGCTTATGTTGCGCGAGAGCCACGAGAGTCACCGAAGAGCTCAACAACTAATCGTAAGGTGACGGCCGATGCTTTGCTCAACAAAACGAGAGCAGTGCGGTGGGAGATTATTAACACACACAAACATGTCAGCTGTTTTGGCCGTTTTGGCATGTAACTGCTAATGCTACCAACGAAATTTCGCTCCCACTGCAGTGCAAATCGATTGAGCTTTAGTAAAAAATCATACGTAAATTCTACTGACAAAACGTGTTGCCGTCAGCACCGACTGCCTGTCATCCATCTAATGAAATAGGGGGTAAGGAATATTTCGCAGGTAAATATTTTTCAAGAGTCAAATGTTTTTCGAGTGTTAATAAGTTGTTCTATTTTAGAACAAAAATCGTCGACTATGGTAACGTCCAACTGAAGCAGCCGCTGCGTTTACCAAGCAGTAAAACATCCATCTAGTTGGACTTTATTCCTCGCCTACTGCGGCATGATTGGCTAACCAGAAACTGCAAAAGCCTACTGCTGTTGGCTCTCCTGCGACCGCTGGACGAAGTGAACCGAAAATTTGAAACAAATTTCTCCATGTCGGATAGTGTTAGCATAACAGTAATTTTTCCACCTCTACTTGCTCGTCATCAATGACTCCTGCACTTCTGAGCAGTAGGGGCAGCGATTGTACGAAAGGTAGTAGCAGGCCCGATCATGATTGTTAAACAGAACGTTACATCGAACGTAAGATCAGTGCCAACGGTGTTACCAGCGATGAGATAAACTTCGATCAAAACAAAGTCAAACACCAGTGGAGTTCGGCGTATACCACTCGGGCCTAAAAGCAGTATAACGGTAAGGAAGCGGAAGGCAGAGCCAACGCTGGACAGCCTGAAGGCGAAAAACAATTCCATTACCACCAGTGAAGTGATGTCTATTTATTAACCGCCGCCCCTAAAAAGCTCAACCAGGGTGCGCCAATTCAAGCACGGCAACGATTAGGAAGCGGTATTACGATTACTCCCCGGAATTTGGCAGCCCAGCGGCCACAGCAAAACGTTCTACAGGTTGTAGAAATTGAATGAGCTGAAGCTTCATCATCCATCGAGCCGATTCAAGAATAAGGCAGCACAACGGTGCAGTTTTGTCAGCTGAGCTGTTACCAGTACTCTCACTTTCCTATTAGAATATGTATATGCAATAACGCTATCTCGAATGTCCAGGAAGGACAGGTTTGGCAGACAAATTAAAACGTCGTATTGTAAGGCACCTTATTAGAAGAAATCATATCTATTCTATTTTTAAGCTTAAGATGAGGATTCTTTTATTGTTACGGTATTTGTAATTGCGCAGACTTGTACATATCTTGTACATAAAACAAATCATCTAAAAATTTACGTTCAGGCGGAACCGACGATTCTGCGCTTGCCAGTTGCTTAGTTCTTTTGAAGTGGCAAATCCTGAGTACGGTAGGGTTAGTATTTTGTTAATAATTTGGTTAATTTGTATGCTAATTTTAATTTTTTGTGTAAGTGCGATCAATCCAAATTGAGTTGTAAAATTCACTTTCTTTTAAAGAGCTAATAAACAAAACTGAGATTCTTGTTTTATCTCATATTGAGGATCTCTATTCGAAGTATTATCACCTGTAAAAACCCAAATGCCATAAATAATAATGGAAACCTATGGCTATATTGAGTAAACGACCAACATTAGTTCAATGTGCGATAATACATTGGCCGTTTACTTGAGAAAGCGGCCAATAAACATTTTTGTTTTGTCTTGGTTTTTGGGCCTTAACTCTTTTCGTTTGAAAATGATTTAAACACAATCAAACATAATTTTTAATAATTGAGTGATTTATTATAGAACAGAAGAAAGCATTTTTCTTAGTAGGGTGTCGAGCATATTTTCGCCTTGTTTCTATTATCTCCCTACCCATTTGAAGCCGTCGTCGGAGCAGCGTCTGCCATCTTAGTTCAACACATTGCCTCTAATAATAGTGCGACAATTGCAGCATTCGGTTCAAGTTTTCGTTGCGCTCAAACAGAAGTATTTCATTATTCTCTTATTTTATTCTTGGGAACGAAGCAAGGATGCTGATGCCAATTTATGCGCATTTAATCGATTGTAGGCTGTATAATCTATAGAATAGTGCGACACCCTCCCTAATGGAGCCAAAATTAGGTCTTTACCCTATTCTCTTTCTAAAAATATCCACTCATTGAAGAAATATGCAAAATATGAAAACGACAATGCATTCAACCATCGAGCTAATTGAATTAATGCTTAAGACACATAGAGTATATATCCTTAACACTTTTTGAGACTCAACTCCATTTTGTAGCATTTTAGATTCCCTTTCTATACATATGCAACACGATACTGTCCGCAGACCTCTTAAGGCAAAACGGTCTTGGTGACTGTGATTCAAAAATTGATAGGAAAAAGCACCTAATTTGCTTAAATGATTTCACAAACTTGGACCTAACTTTTCGTGACGAATGAAAAAAAATACTTTTAAAGTCACGTAAATAAAAATAAAGTAAAAAAAAGGACCTAACTTTTGATCAAAGCGACAGAAAACCAGTAGCTCAACGCCAGCATTTTAGATTCGCTTTCCTTACATATGCAGCATGATACTGTCCGCAGACCTCTTAAGGCAAAACGGTCTTGGTGACTGTGATTCCAAAATTGATAAGAAAAACGCTTTTAATCCACCTAACAGTGTGATGAGACATTTCTTATAACTCTTATCACTCTCTTCGGATATTATATCGTTTGAGAACATTGAGAACTTGATGCTTCGCGATGTTTTTGATAACACATACTACATGGGATAGTGGCAGGACTCAGAGAATCGCTCAAATCAGCATAAGACAACATCAGTGCTAGAAATCTCAAACCAAATCAATGGGAAGGCGAAAAAATGGCCCATAAAATAGACATACAAACGAATTATGGCTAATGCTCTGTTAATAAAATATCCAAATTCCTCAATCAATGCATTGTGGTGGGAAAGCTGATTTTTCTAAAGGGGTTATGTATATTGTACTGAGCCAAAAAAAATCAATTTTTGCCTTTCTCAATAGAAAGGTATTGCAATTGCTCTGAAAACCGACTTTTTAACGGAGGCCCGGAGGGCCGAGTGACATATACCATTCGATTCAGTTCGTCGAGTTCGGCAAATGTCTGTGTGTGTGTATGTATGTGTGTATGTATGTATGTGTGTGTGTATGTGTGTGTGTATGTGACCAAAAATGTCACTCATTTTTCTCAGAGATGGCTGAACCGATTTTGACAAACTTAGTCTCAAATGAAAGGTGCAACGTTCCCATAGGCTGCTATTGAATTTCTAATGGATCCGACTTCCGGTTCCGGAATTACAGGGTGATAAGTACGAACACGCAGAAAATGTCGATTTTAATAATTTCTGCAATGAATGTATAAAGGTGAAAAATTTTCCAAAATATGACCACAACTGCTTCGATTTGTAGTATTAGGTCACTAACATCCATTCAAAGTCTATTTGGCCACATTGGCCACCATCCTCGGTTCCGGAAGCCCCGGCGGAAGTATCTAAATTCAGAATAACAGTCACATCGGTTTCTCGGAGATGGCTAGACCGATTCGACTAAACTTGGCCTCAAATGAAAGGTATTGCGTCCCCGTAAATGGCTATTTAATTTCATCCCGATCCGACTTCCGGTTCCGGAGTTACAGGTTGTGGCGTGCGATCACATAGCAAATTGTGATTCAAACCGATACTCCGATGAAAGCAAAAAAGGTAAAAATTTCGCTAAAATGTCTCTCAAACAACTTAAATTTGTTGTTCTAGGTCACCGACGGCCAACCAAACTTTCGTTGACTACATTAACCACCATAGACGGTTCCGGAAGTGCCCGGGAAAAGCGGCCATCTTTCAAAATTTACGAACTCACATCAGTTTCCCTGAAATGGTTGGGCCGATTTTCACAAACTTAGTTCCAAATGATAGCTATAATATCCCATCAGATGTCTATAAAATAAATCGTACGGATCGCTTATATGGGTCCGGAAATATAGACTAAATCGTCCGGTCACATATGAAATTCCCATATAAGCCAGAACTCAAATTTTTTTTTCAAAGGGGGGACCCCATGAAATTTCAGAAATCGAATTCGTATTTTTGATGCCAAACATCTTTAAAATGCATGAAACGTCAAGATTTTATGTTATCTCGAAAAATTTTTTTTTTGTAAAAATCGACTTTTTGGGACTTTGCTGATTTCGCACCTTTTTTCAGTTCAATATTACCGTGGCTGTTTTTTTTTCAAAATTTTAGAACTCGAACTCTTTTAATGAATATAAACAACGCACACATTCTCGTGATTCATGATTGAGAAAGGCACAATTGCACCGCTAGGTGGATTAAAATAGGTTTTTTTAATCGATTTGAAGTTTATACTTTACTCAAATTTCCAACGCGACTGAGAATTAAGAAATCAACGCATTTTCTTGAAAAAACCTACCAATCAAAGAAAATCAACAGTGCATATTTCCAGACTTGGTTTTATTTCCTATTCAAGAACTATTGTGTTTTTTACATCCTAGATTGCATGATTCAGTGATCCCATAACTTCATGAAGTATTTGAAATTATTAAATTAAAATTTGTGTTTGCTATTGAAATTGACAAAATGATTGTATATATAGTATATAGTCCCTTTGGCGATTGTTTACTTTTTCGGTCCCACCTATCAGCATTGAAGTATCGCCCTTACGTTTTTTTACAATACCAATTTTACAATTGGTGGGGGTTTGGTGAAAATCGATCTTAATGTCTAAACGGCATAATTCCGAAACCGTAATTTTTGAAGTTTTAAAATTATGCAGAATTAATTTTTCAGAAAATAGTAACAGAGCAAAAAAGTACCAAAGTCCAAGAAAATCAATTTTTGTCAAACGTTAATTTTTCGAGTTTACATCAAATCTCAATGTTTCATGCATTTTAGTGTCATTTGGCATCAAAAATACAAATTTGATTTTGAAAATTTTTCATTTCAGTTTATATGGGAATTTGCTGTGTGATTGCACTCTCGTAACTCCGGAACCGGAAGTCCAATCAATAAAAAAATTCAATAGCAGCCGATGGGAAGGTTGTACCTTTCATTTGGTCGTTGTTAAGTCAGACCGGACTAAGTGACATTTTATTGATTTCGAGAAAAACGAGTTGAAAGTTTGAATCGCAGCATCCTTTACGTTATAATTCAAAATTAATTTTTGCCATAATTCTTGCATATTATAATATATTTCAAATCTGGTAAGAGTCAAATGTAGCTGAAGAAATTCTTTACCCAATACTATCATTGTCCCATTTTTTAGGATATTGCTACTTAGTCCGGTCTGACTTAACACCGACCATTTGAGACTAACTTTGTGCAAATCGATCCAGCTATCTCCGATTAACAGAGGTCACATTTTTTTCCACATACACACATACACACATATACATACAGACATACATACACACAGACATTTTCCGATCTCGACGAACTGAGTCGATTAGCATATGACACTCGGCCCTCCCGGTCGGGATTAGATCGACGAATTTTAGAGTGAATAAGAAAGGCAAAAACATTTTTAGCAAATGTTGAAATTTATGCATTTTTTGGTGAGCAGTTCTATGTTTCATAGACATTAAATCAATTTTAACTTCGCTTCCTATAAAATAAAAACCCTTATTACAGTACATCTCTACAAAAACGAGATCAATTTGAAAATAAATCTAAGGATTATGATTGATTACAGAACTCTGGAATTTTCTATTGGAATGTTTTCAGGCAGGAATTTGATATTGATGCTATTAGACAACTGTGAAATCAAGACCAAGAGATCAGGGACATATCAGGACCCCATTCCGACAATTTATCAAAAGTCCTCATGATGTTTACAACAACAGGTTATCAATCTACGGATCAGATAATTGTTATTGTAATATTGAATTAAATCAGTCTGCATCAATAAATTTTCAACTTCAATCCAATATTTTTTTTTGGGTGTTGTGGGGGAGGGGGGGTTGTATGGTGTTAAACCCCAAAACCTTCTCTTGGCTCCGCCGTTGCTTGGAGTTATTTATTTCGCTTTTCATTTTCCGATATGTTTCAGATCGATCCGATGGTTATGAGATAGCAAAATTGCAGTCAGAAGGTTCGCACAAATGAACATTTTTGTACTGATAAGTTATCAAGTTCCTTCCAGACAACTTGGAAGTGTTCGGTGATTATTTCTAGCGGTTGTAGATAGTAAAATGAAATACAAAATTCGTTTTATTGAAATAATGTTTGGCTTATTTCAATGGATTATTACTATATTGAACAATAAATAGGCGACAAAGAGTAATCAACAAACAACAAGCAATAACTTTTAAAGTATTCAAAATAGATATTTGAAGTCTTCAGTAAAGTTATTCGCAAAAGTAAGAGCTACAAATTTGCTGAAGACATCATTTCGATATAATCACTTTCAAGAAAATTTGTGAAAATATCTCACTCATAGGGGGATTAATCAGCAAAAGCACAATACCAAAAGAAAGGGTAAATTGCCTCCATTAAATTCTCCGAAGATACTATTGACCTAAAATAAGCCGTTTTGGCGTTAATAATAGATTACATGTTTTTGGTCATATTTCTGGCAATGGGAAATGATAAAAATCTTTCGTCCGCATTTAATGTTAAATATCTCTTTTGATAATAGTCCGATTTCAACAATCTATAGCTTGTACGAAAGGTATTCCTTAAAGCTGTCTAAAAGCATATAAATTGTTAATCTATACTATCAATTTCGGCAGATAATTTAAAAAAACTGCGAAAAACGCCATTTTTGCGCATTCAAACATTCATATCTTGGAAACTAAACATCAGAATCAAAAACAAATTAATAGCGTTCATACTGTTTTTTAGTTCTTTCATTTAAAGTTGGTTTGGATAAGATCGGTTCAGCCATTGCTGAGAAACACGAATGAGAATTTGTCCGTTACATACACACACACACACACACACACACACACACAGACATTGTCCCAAATCGTCGAGCTGAGTCCATTGGTATATAAGACTCGGCCCTCCGGGCCTCGGAAAAAATCTTGAAAGTTTGAGCGAATTCTATACATTTCTTTTATAAGAAATGTAAAAACGTGTTTAATCCACCTAACAGTGCGATGAGACATTTCTTATAACTCTTATCACTCTCTTCGGATATTATATCGTTTGAGAACATTTAGAACTTGATGCTTCGCGATGTTTTTGAATACACATACCACATGGGATAGTGGCAGGACTCAGAGAATCGCTCAAATCAGCATAGGACAACATCAGTGCTAGAAATCTCAAACCAAATCAATGGGAAAGCGAAAAAAAATAGCCCATAAAATAGACATACCAACGAATTATTGTTAATGCTCTGTTAATAAAATATCTATATTGTGGTGGGAAAACTTAATTTTTCTAAAGGGGTTATATATTGTACGATTTTTATAAAAAATCGATTTTTTTTTGAATCGATTTGAAGTTTATACTTTACTCAAATTTCCAACGCGACTGAGAACTAAGAAATCAACGCTTTTTCTTGAAAAGGGCGATACTAGCAGTGATACCATTCAAAGAAAATCAACAGTGAATATTTCCAGACTTGGTTTTATTTCCTATTTAAGAACTATTGTGTTTTTTTACATCCTAGATTGCATGATTCAGTGATCGAAACCCAAAACTTCTTAAAGTATTAGAAATTATTAAATTAAAATTTGTTTTTGCTATTGAAATTGACAAAATGATAGTATCGCCCCTTCGGCGATTGTTTATTTTTTCGGTCTCACCTATCAGCATTGAAGTATCGCCGTGGAGGGCGAAACTTTAAATAAACAAACAAAAATACAGTTTCGCCCGTTGTATTTTTTGCTGTAGTTTAAGAAAGCAATATGGTAGAATCCAAATTTTTGGGTTAATTTGTTGCGTTTCAAAGCCCTCATTTGCATGTATGAAAAAAGCCCTATGTTTACATTTGTAAGTATCGCCCTTTTCACAAAAAAAGCGTTGAAATGAAATCGAAGCTCCTGATAACACGCTATCTCTGAAGTGCATGCGTGCATAGTTTCAAATTTTACTTCGACATCGACTTTTTCTAAAGGTGACTTCCCAGTAGTATCCTTGATTTGAATTATTATCGCTAATCCTAATGCCAAAGAACAAATAAAAACCTCACGAAAACGAACCGTTTGGGAAAATCATCATCATTACTGGAATTTTCATTTTCACGAATCTTTTCGATAACCTTCCGTCACTTGCGTTAATGCACTGGGTGTACAATGCTCTGAAAATCTAGCGAAATCGTCTTAGGGCACCAGCGGTTCTGTAAAGAATACTAAAAATTAATTTCTATTCCATAATTTTCAGTTCTGCAATTCGAGAGATCGTGCTCACCGCAAGCCATGAAAAATAGACTACGTTGTGAAGCGATGGTCACTATTTATTAAAAAATCACGGCTAAATAAAAATAAAACTATTAAAAAATTTCAAATAGTTTATAATTTTCACAAACTTATTAGGAAAAAAATGTTTAATAAACTTTCGTAATATTGTGTAGGAAAAAAGCTGAAAATTTCAACATTTTCTCTATCTGCAACATATAAACCCTTAAGTATACCAATTAATTGGTATACGAATTGGAATAGGTTCGCCAAATTTTGGAAGAAGTCTATAAAATAACCCCTTGAAAACTACCTAAAAATTGTTGTAGTTCGATGCAATAAAAAAATCTCCAAAAATGAAATGTACCCATTAATGTGAAACACAGCGAATTATACATACAATAAAGACCCATTTTTATCAGTCTCATGGTGTATTTTAGGCTGACAAAATGGGGACATTGACTAAATCGGGCAATTTTTTTCTTTATAATAAACTGAAGCTGTTAAAATATTCTTCTCGTTCCTTGATGTAGTCTGATAACTATTTCTGATTATGATGAACTTTTTATTTTCGCATATTTCGCATATCTTCATGATAAGGAAAACATGCTCAAGAAAAGATTTACTCGAATTCAGTCTTGTTCGTCTGCTAAAGCCCATCAAACATATGTTCATATTTGGCTGATAAAATCGGGGTTTCAATGTGTTATAATAGATATTCAGCATTCGAAGAAGTTTCTTGTGAACGAGTGTAGAACGACTTTGTTTCTACTTACTTGAAGTCAGCGGCGTAGCCAGAAATTCGGTTTGGTGGGGGTTTGGTGAAAATCGATCATACTGTCCAAACGGCATAATTCCGATACCGTAATTTTTGAAGCTTTAAAATCATGCAGAATTAATTTTTCAGAAAATAGTAACAGAGCTCGTGTCTTTAGCGAATTTGTTAAGACTTTATTGTAGTCATGAATATTAACCTGAGAAAATTTACCATACATACTTCTTGGACGATATACCGTCAAAATTAACCTAAACCTCCGAAATTGGCGGTTTCAAAATCATGCTATCTTGACCTTAAATTATTGTTTTTAAATATTTGTTCTATACATATAATTGGTCATACAACAAAAATCAAATGCTCATCAAAATCGATCAGAACCTGCTAGAATCGAATGGAAATCGTCATTTTTCATAAATTTCTCTCTACATTCGGAAAGTGTTATCCTCGTTATTAATCATATTACGTTTTCGTCTCAACTCGACGCATTCCCAAAATAAAAACCTGTTTTAATCCACCTAGTGGTGCAATTGTGCTTGTCTCATTTGTCCAGACTGCGATGGTTATGTTCAATAAAATGGTGGAAATGAATATTACATGTTCAGTACGATTTGCACATACATACAATGGATCGACAGCCTCTTAAGATACTGTGTGATACTGAAACATCGCTTGAAACCAGCGGCGGTTCATGGAGAAAGATCCGGGAGGTCCTGCCGAAAATTTTCAACTTGTTAAGAAATTTTAAACTAGTTTTAATTTAAAAGTAGCAACCCCTCACTGCATACTCCCTCCGGGCCGGTATAATTGACGATTTTTGGAGTGATTGCATAACCTTTCTATATGAGAAAGGCAAAAATGTACCAAAATCCAAAGAAGTCAATTTTCGTCAAACATCTCAATGTTTCATGCATTTTAAAGTCATTTGGCATCAAAAATACAAATTTGATTTTGAAAATTTTTCATTTCAGTTTATATCGGAATTTGCTGTGTGATTGCACTCTTCAACTCGTAACTTCGGAACCGGAAGTCCAATCAATAAAAAATTCAATAGCAGCCGATGAGAAGGTTGTACCTTTCATTTGAGACTAACTTTGTGCAAATCGGTCCATCCATCTCTGAGAAACAGAGGTCACATTTTTTCCACATACACACATACACACACATACATACACACATACATACACACAGACATTTTCGGATCTCGACGAACTCAGTCGATTGGCATATGACACACGGCTCTCCGGGTCGGGATTAGATTGACGAATTTTAGAGTGAATGAGAAAGGCAAAAACATTTTTAGCAAATGTTGAAAGTTATGCATTTTTGGGTGAGCAGTTCTATGTTTCATAGACATTAAATCAATTTTAACTTCGCTTCCTATTAAATAAAGACCCTTATTACAGTACATTTCTACAAAAACGAGCTCAATTTGAAAATAAATCTGAGGATTATGATTGATTACAGAATTCTGGAATTTTCTATTGGAATGTTTTCAGGCAGGAATTTGATATTGATGCTATTAGACAACTGTGAAATCAAGACTAATAGATCAGTTACATATCAGGACCCCATTCCGACAATTTATCAAAAGTCCTAATGATGTTTACAACAACAGGTTATCAATCTACGGATCAGATAATTTTTATTGTAATATTGAATTAAATCAGTCTGCATCAATAAATTTTCAACTTCAATCCAATTTTTTTTTTGGGTGTGGTGGAAGGGGGGGGGGGGTTTATGGTGCTAAACCCCAAAACCTTCTCTTGGCTATGCCGTTGCTTGGAGTTATTTATTTCGCTTTTCATTTTCCGATATGTTTCAGATCGATCCGATGGTTATAAGTTTGAAAAATTGCAGTCAGTAGGTTCACACAAATGAACATTTTTGTACTGATAAGTTATCAAGTTCCTTCCAGACAACTTGGAAGTGTTCGGTGATTATTTCTAGCTGTTGTAGATAGTAAAATGAAATGCAAAATTCGTTTTATCGAAATAATGTTTAGCTTATTTCAATGGATTATTACTATATTGAACAATAAATAGGCGACAAAGAGTAACCAACAAACAACAAGCCATAACTTTTAAAGTATTCAAAATAGATATTTAAAGTCTTTAGTAAAGTTATTCGCAAAAGTAAGAGCTACAAATTTGCTGAAGACATCATTTCGATATAATCACATCCAAGAAAATTTGTGAAAATATCTCACTCATAGGGGGATTAATCAGCAAAAGCACAATATCAAAAGAAAGGGCATATTACCTCCATTAAATTCTCCGAAGATATTATTGACCTAAAATAAGCCGTTTTGGCGTTAATAATAGATTACATGTTTTTGGTCATATTTCTGGCAATGGAAAATGATAAAAATCTTTCGTCCGCATTTAATGTTAAATATCTCTTTTGATAATAGTCCGATTTCAACAATCTATAGCTTGTTCGAAAGGTACTCGTTAAAGCTGTCTAAAAATGTTAATCTATGTTGCCAATTTCGGCAGAAAATTGAAAAAAACTGCAAAAAACGCCATTTTGACGCATTCAAACATTCATATCTTGGAAACTAAACATCAGAATCAAATACAAATTAATAGCGTTCATACTGTTTTTTAGTTCTTTCATTTAAAATTGGTTTGGATAAGATCGGTTCAGCCATTGCTGAGAAACACGAATGAGAATTTGTCCGTTACATACACACACAGACACACACACATACACACACACACATACACACACACACATACACACAGACATTGTCCCAAATCGTCGAGCTGAGTCGATTGGTATATAAGACTCGGCCCTCCGGGCCTCGGAAAAAATCTTGAAAGTTTGAGCGAATTCTATACATTTCTTTTATAAGAAATGTAAAACACCTAATTTGCTTAAATGATTTCACAAACTTGGACCTAACTTTCGATCAAAGCGACAAAAAACCAGTAGCTCAACGCCATTTTGTAAAATTTTAGATTCCCTTTCCACACATATGCAACACGATACTGTCCGCAGACCTCTTAAGGCAAAACGGTCTTGGTGACTGTGATTCAAAAATTGATAGGAAAAAAACACCTAATTTGCTTAAATGATTTCACAAACTTAGACCTAACTTTTGATCAAAGCGACAGAAAACCAGTAGCTAAACGCCATTTTGTAACATTTTAGATTCTCTTTTCACACATATGCAACATGATATTGTCCGCACACTTCTTAAGGCAAAACGGTCTTGGTGACTGTGATTCAAAAATTGATAGGAAAAAGCACCTAATTTGCTTAAATGATTTCACAAACTTAGACCTAACTTTCGATCAAAGCGACAGAAAACCAGTAGCTCAACGCCATTTTGTAGCATTTTAGATTACCTTTCTTTGCATATGCTACATAATACTGTCCGCAGACCTCTTAAAGCAAAACGGTCTTGGTGACAGTGATTTAACCCATTCATGCCTATGTTGTTTGTGGACAACAACGTTTTTAAACAGCTATAACTTTCGATTGATGCAAGATTTGCTCACAAAAACAAGCAAGGCTAATAAATGTGACTATTGCCTTTCATTTGAGTATAAACAGCTACAAGGATCAGCTCTAGAACTGAAGTTATTGTGTATAGTCGCTACGTTTTCCACGCAATCAGACTATTGTAAGTATTCTTGGAGAATTGTATTGAGCATTGGAAGGTAAAAATTTAGCAGCTTCTAACACTGCGAGGGAAGCACTATCTTTATGAAAAAAGGCTTTTCGTGTTTCTTGACCCACCGTTTTCAAGGAAAAATAGTATTGAAACCCTACCTGAACTAGAAAAAAGTTGGGCATGAAAGGGTTAAAAATTGATAGGAAAAATTTGCTTAAATGATTTGTCAAACGTGGACCTAACTTTTGACTAAAGTGATAGACAACCAGTAGCGCCATTATGGAGTATTTTAGATTCCCTTTCTATACAGTGGAGCAGCCAGGGGCGTTTTGGGGGTTAAACCTTCCCCCCACGACCAAACCAAAATTAGTTGGATTTAAAAAAAAATTAATTGAAGCTGACTAATTTAATTAAATAGTGCACAATAATAATTTTGGAAGCATATTGTCTGATTACTACGTTGAGAACCTATAGTTTTAAGGGGTTTCATACCTTTTTATTTTTCAAAGAATCGAATTTTTTTATAACTATCTGAAAGTACAACTCCTTGAGAATATTTTCCAAAAATTTTCATAAAGATCCGAGAGATAGATCGAAAGTTACAGCGCTTCCAAGCGCGCTTCGTCTACCAAGAGCAGTGGTAACTTGAAATTTTAAACTCGATTTTCTCGAAATGTCGTGATCACTTTTCCGGAAAACCACTCAACCGATTTTCTTCATTTTTTTCAATTGATCGTAATTAATTTTTCTCGTACCTTAACGATTTTTATGCATAAAATTTTTAGAGTTAAAACAGCGATTTTTTAGGAAAAACGTTTCCGAATGCAGAAAAAATAATATTTATTCAACTAATCGTTAAGGTACGAGAAACACTCATATACTAATGGAATTTTTTGAGTTTTGGGATTTTAGTTGATCTATTGGTCTTCAATTGTGATCACCGCAAACCTCTTAAATAAAAAGGGGTTCCGAGGAAAAAGCCATAACTCCACCAATTATCAACATACTTTTATAATTTTTTTTCTTGTTTATTTTACTGAAAAAATTACCTTTATGCCTTACGTAAATTAAAACTTTCTTGACATTTTTCACACGAAAAGGTATGTAACCCCTTAAGCATCATGGGGACTTTTAGCAAATTGTGGGCATTGGATCTTGTAACTGATCTCTTAGCCGAGGTTCCATAGTTGTCAAATGATAATAAGCTCTGTTTTGAAGAGATGATCATAAACATGGAACAGGGATCCAGTTAATCCAGTAATTGTAAAAAAAAATACTCTTAAGATAAACTTAGGTCGTGATTTAATGTCTTCATCAAAGTTTTCGAAAATGCTATTTCAAAAGACTTCATTAAAAGAAGCGAGCATAGCGTAGTTGTTCAGTCGAATGCTTTGTACGCAGCTCACCTGGGTTCCATTCCCAACTCCCGTACGTCAGGTTAGAAATTTTGCTAACCTGAAAAAAGAGCCAAAAGACCCTAAGGTTAAAGCCTCTATAATCAAAATAAAAAAAAAAGTTGAAGACATTCCAACTAATTTTATTGAAGACATGAATACTCCGTGCATTTAGATTATCGAAATGTATTATACTATATGTGAATGAAAACCTTCAAAACGATTTAATCAGACATTACTGTAATTGATAAATCTCATCTGCTGTGTATAAACAATATAATTCACATTCTATTCCAGGTAGTCTCTGAATCTTACAATAAAAATATTGGAGAGGACTGACTTTAAGAAAATTTCTTAAATATCGTTTTATATCTCAATATAGTACATTCATGTAGCAGTCATATTTTCAACAAAATTGTTTAAAATGACATTATCAACAACTTTGCTGAAGACACCAAGTCTCTTATTTTTTATGATGGGTTTATTTTCCATAATTACTTCTAGGAGATTTAATCAGTTTCAGTTTAAATTTCCTCGAGGATTTTAAAACTCCAAAGTCGAAATTATGTGATCTTGATCGTTAGAAGTTTTCGAACATTTATTCCACTTTAAAAATGCACTTTGTATTTTCATACTTTGACTTTATTGATATATTATAAAAGAAATTAGAAAGGCGTCTGTTAAGCCAATTTTGTTTCTGAACTTTGACTAGTTCACAAAATAAAAAAGAAAATCTGAACTTCAATAAATGACCTTCATTTTCGGTGTAAAAATGTGTGTTGAATCCGAAAATGATGTCCAAAAAATTTACAGTAGAGCAGTTTTCAAGTCAGAGTGAAAAAGTGGATTTCACTTTTAAAGAAAAAAGTACGTTTAGTAAAATCCATGTATGAGAGATGACCAAATAGTGGATGAACTATGCCAACGACTAAGCAATTTTAAAAGTAAACTAACTCAAATTTGCTTATATATGCTATGTATTTGTATTTATTTGAAAGATTTTTCAATTCCACAGCTAAAAAAAATCCATACATGTAAGTTAAACCTCTACTTTTTGCCAAATTGTTAAAAAAAGGAAACGCTGTGTAAGACCCAACAGTTGTGATATTGTTCCTATAGTTGGAAGTCTATGTTCCTATAGTTGTAATATTTGTTTTCGCTCATCCACATGGGTTATTTCGTACCATTTTAACGAATATAATGATTCTAACATTAAACATTATCGAATTCTAATAGTATAAATTGTATAAACAATTATTACTGTATTTTCAGTTTTTTGGTTTTACAGTAATGTGTTCGACTAGATACCCGGGTATCTTTTCATATTTCAATCCATGAAATTCCAGTGTTCTTCTCGAAGCTGGGGATTGCTATTTAGTAACATCTTAGAAATTGATGATGTGGAAAACGGGGGCCTGAGCAAAGGCTTCTAGATTTTTTACCCCGTAACAACCGACAAGGGCACCAGGGTTCCCAAAAACTGAAATGATCATAACTGCGGCATTTTCTAACCCATTTTGACTCTTGTAGCTGTTTTGGATTCAGGAATCCATCTACTTTTAGACTCTGTGAAAATGAACCGGATGCATTCATCTGGTGGTCGGGATTTCGGATGTTTCGGAGGAATGATCCGGTATTGGAATACCATTTGTAAATTTCAATGGGATACTGGCAATATGGGTATCAAAATTCATGATTTGACCCCGAAACGGACATTCCTGAACAGGTTTTCGTAGGGCCGTGGGTTGCCGTTTGGATGTCAAAGTATCATATGGTCCCGTAACGATGAATAACAGATTCTTGAAACAATTGTAACAAATTTGATTTTTGGTTTTTAAAGGCTAAAGATATTTTTGTGTTGTTGGTTGAAAGTCATAAAGAGTAAAAATAATAAACGAGGACAATTACGAATAATCAATTTAACAACTGGCTACTTGTGTACTTATTTCTATTTTTCCATTGATCGTAATTTTCGTAATGTTTTGTCACTTTGAAGTTGTCAACCTCGTTAAAACGACCCCAATCTTTTGAATGGAATATAGAAAGAAACACAACTCTCATATCAGTGGTAGCTGGACTGAGAGAGCAGGCGATTAAAAAGTGAACCAAAATAAGAGTATGTGAGCAGCAGTGGAAACAAAAAAGAAAACATCTATCCGTACCATTTTGATATGAACGGAAGTGGTAGTACAACTAATGCAACAGGTAACACAACTATACCAACATGGCAGGCTGAGAACAAATAGCCAAAGCTATTTGTTTGGTACTGGAAACTGCAGTTTAACTTATTTTTATGCATATGTATAAATATTCATGTTGCGTTTTGTTTTTACTTAGCTTTGCAGTTAGAAAAATAAAGCTATTAATATTACAACTATACCGACATGGCAGACCGTATTGGCCCAATAGTTGTAATACACGTTTTATGCGAAAAAATAGCCAAAACTATACCTTTTGATATTGAAAAGTACAGTTTAACTTAGTATTAGAATGCATATGTAAAAATATGCATGGTGGGTTATGTTTTCACTTAGTTATGGACTTAGAAAAACAACTGGCTTTACTATTACAACTATACCGACATGTTAGGTTACCCTGGCCCAATAGTTGTAATACACGTTTTTATGCGAAAGAATAGTCAAAAAAATAACGTTTGATGTTGGAAAGTACGGTTTAACTTCTTAGTAGAAAGTATATGTAAAAATATACCCGATCGGTTTAGTTTTCACTTAGTTATACGCATAGAAAAAAACTACTCCTGCTAGCGAAATGGTTAGCGCGCTACCGTCGTTATGTAGTCCGCAAAGAAAAAGCATTTTATGCAGATATTTGATACTATTAAAGCACAAATTCTTGTAGTATTCTAAGTAATATTAGAAATATGAAATTTATAAACTGATATTTTTCCCTTAACGTTATTTAAATGATCAAAAACAACCAATTTCCATCACTATCACAACTATACCTGCTATCGCAACTATTGGGTCAGCTGCCCTATCTTCGGTTACAGAGCATCAGCATGAAATACAATTTTTTTAATTAAAGGTAAATGCTTGTACTTTCGGTCGTCTGAATATTTTGTTTTGATGCGACTAACGGTTCTTACGCTATTTACGAGTTTGTTAAGTTTTTTCTTAATTTTTCTTCATTTTTTAAAGAAAATTGAGCGTTTGGTCAAGATTTTGGCAACATGCAGCTATTTAAAAAAATATATTTTAGTGAAACTTATAGCCTGGTAATAAACAATGAAAAGTAGCTCTTGATAGTTTAAATCGGATGAAAATTGTGAAAGTTATTCAATTTTTAGCAGAATAAGAATTTTTGAGTTTCATTGGCTTAACTTATTGAACTGTCCCAAACCCATTTTTTCTAGGGCTTATTTCATAAAATGTTAGGAATTCTCTGTTAGAGCTCTGTTGAACTAATAAAATGAAGAAGTTGTGAAAATTCGATATTCGACCTAGTGTATTCAAATGATTCCAGTCTTCTGATAATTATAATCACAGTAAAAGGGTTCTCACGGTAAAGAGGGACAAGTCTGTCTTTGCCAAGAGACATGCTGGTGAACTTGAGTGATTCATAGTTATGCTGCCTAAGCTCGACCCTCATCAGCAAAAGACAAAAGTTTAGCCCGTAAGGTGTTAACCCTTAAAGGCGCAAAGCAATTTTTTTAAAATTTTCTGAAAATTGTCTAACAGTTTTAATACGTTACTATGATAATTTTGAGATGGTTTTCGCAATGTTGTTTTAAAACAACATTGCGCATTTAAGGGTTAAGCATGTTCTAATGACCCTGCCACTTCTAGTTTTCCGATCTGTATACTTCACATCCTTGCTCTCACTTGAGTATTATGGCTCCAAATTTTGAATAACTTTCCCTACCCCGTAATCTCTAGCTAATTGAATGTTAAAAAATGAATTGACAAGCTTAGACATAACTTTTTAACAGAACGACGGAAAACCCATAGGGCCATAGCTCAACGCCATTCTGTGGCATTTTAGATTCCTTGTCCATAAATATACAATATGGTACTGTCCCCAGATACTTAATGAAAAGTGGTCTTGGTGACAGTGGTTCAATAATTGCTAGTAAAAAGAGCCTAATTTACTTAAATTAATTCACAAGACCCTGGCGTGGACCGCCAGTGGAATAGTTTTCATCGTCGGACTAACCTCAAATGAACTCCTTCGAAAAATTGCTCCTTCAGGATCCTAAGACAGCACATACTCACGATAGTAAAATACACCGGTTCTGATTCTGTTACGTGACCAGCATGGCAATCACAAACAAAATATAGAAGGTGGCTGACTTAATGCGGCATGCTCGACGGTTTAGAATGCTGGATACGGCGAATTCTTGAAAAATGCCTGAAATACGCATTTAATATAGGGCCTCGATCCGCTGATAAACATTGCCGAAGACACACCATTATTAATCTTATTGATCTCTATATAGAATCCGAAAAATAGTACATGCTCTGTGATCACTCTACAATACGCTGTAAGCTGGTACGCTGGCTAGCGTCACACAGTGAGAGTATCCCAAACTAATCTGTCACCATCTGGTAGTCTTTGATTTCTTGAGCAATTTTTTTGACCACAGTGCATCTCCAAATAATCTCGTTATTGAGATAAAGAATGATTTTAACATTATTTGAAAATTCATGTTAAACCTATTCAATGATAGTCGCATTCACGACGAGAGGTACGATTTATTTACTTTCTTTTAAGGCACCCCTGGTGGCACAGTTCTCAACTTATTTAATATTAAATTACTCTAAATTGTAGGCTTAAGTAAGCACAACAACTTTGCCAAAGAAAGTCTGGCGCTAAATGTTAACGCAGACGAAATATTCCGACTTTGAACATTAATATCTCCCAAATGAAAAATATAATTCAACGAAATGAAAAAGTTTAGCATGTTTATTTTAAAGTTTAAAAAGTTTAACCCTTTAACACGAAAACTTGTTTGAATCATGTGCAAAAATTAAGTGTGATTTTGACCGTATAAATTATTATCCCCCCTTAATACGATTTAGTTTTCCAATGGTTAGAAGAAATATTTCAAAATATCTAAAAAGAAAACATTTTTCTAAATCATTTATTGCATACTCGTGCGACTTTCTTCAATTAAAAAAATAATATACTTAATTCAAAATGTTTGTCTTTCAGACAGTCAATTACTTATTTGCTTAAATCCTAAAGTATTTTCTTTGTGCAGCTGGTGGATTGAAGTCACTGCTTTGCCGAATCGGAACATACAAACGCAAACTATTTGATCCGTTGTAACTAGCCTGGTATCAATTGATCGTGGTTAAAGCTGACTAGCACTGACGAAAAAATCCGCACGCTGTGCGAACTGTTTCCCTGAGCGTGGTGAACAATTATGCTTAGATGCGGTATGGTGTAGGGGAATTGTGGGAAAAACCGACACTGTGGGTAAAACCGACACCCCACAACATTTCCTAGAAATCAAATTTTTATTCATTTCATAATGATACATTATTATTAGTACGTTTATTTAGAGCATTTGAAGGAAAATTGGATTTACGTTAGTACGCCGAATGTAATAAAAATAAACAAAACATACGACAGCAGCGTTCATACTCGTCTGGATGTTAAATTTCGTTGGTAGATTTTAAGGTTTTAACCGAACAAAAGCTTTTCAAATCACCACATTTTTCAGTACCTATTATTATCGGCCTGTCCTATGATCAACTAGGTGCATTGAAGACGAGTTTGAGAAATTCAATATTTGTAATCGCTTTTATAAAAAAATGTGCGCTGTTGGGGTAAAACCGACACCCTATGGTTAGGGTAAAACCGACACGCTGTCAAGATGGTTGTGTATATTTGCGATTCATTTCAAAATACTGGGGATCTTTGTGACACTTCAATTAGCCTATTAGAACACATTAGAACAGAAATGCACAGAAATACTTTTATTGTGTTTATTTCTTGTAAGTCTCTTTAAAAATCAAAAATTGGAATTTTTGCTTATCTGATTCTATCGAAGCTGTAGCTATTTCTGCAAAAAGCTCATCAAACAGAATTTCTAGTGTTCTCTTCGTTTGTCATAGACGAACTTTATCACAATGAGACAGTGATCTTATGTATACCTCAATAGATCGTTGATGATCAGAGTCCGAAAAATCAAATCTGAAAAGGATAGTTTTACTAAGAAGTGTGTGTGTCACTTATAAGTGAATGAATCCAATTAGCAGAACGTAGAACGCTTGCAAATCTTCTCTTACGAAATAATATGAAACTGGAGGTTGCAACGATGTGCGCAAGGATTATTTGGAAATACTCATCAATATATAATCCTATAGCATAAAATACTCTTATTTATAGTACTACGCTTTCCAACTTTCTTCCCCTCACTACATGATGAAGCAATAAAAAGCACATATTTGCATCATACATACTCACACTTTATTATTCACGCATATATCTCATGTTTAATAAAGATAAAGATTTTAATAAAGTGGAGAGAAAATAAATTAAAGGGGGTGTCGATCTTACCCCTATAGGGTGTCGGTTTTACCCGCAGTGCCTACAAAAAGTCACTTTGTTTTCCAAGTTTTACAACCAATAATTTTTAATGAAATTAATTTTTTGAAGTACTGAAAAAATTAAGTCTTGTTAAGAATTTTCTTAAGAAGAATTCTGCATAAAAACTATAATTTTATTGGTTTGGTGGCAACATAGAAAAATTGTTAAGCTTAAGGTGTCGGTTTTAACCATAATTCCCCTACGGGATTTTTCGTTAGAGTTTGTCAGCTTAACCATGGTAAACACTGCTGTGTGTGGTTTACCGTCGATTATCATCACATGAAGCACTGGAAAATCTGGAACGAAAAAAAAATACGTTAATCATGATACCAATCCCCTCGATTTCTAACCTACTCTCAACGATAACTTCGGTGTAGACAGCCTTGCTCAGTTCCAGGGGGAAGGGGGAACCGTTTTGCGTCAGCCATGGCTATGAAAGTAACAACCCTTCGTACAGGGTTGCGTTCGTATTCGTTCATCACTACGGAGAATTCTCCCTCCTGACATGGGACTTGAATCTAACCAATTCGTACTGCTCGAAGTCGCCGAAAGTCACCGATACAGTACGGGTAGCTACTCTTCAGCATTTATATTTAGAAATTTTGGTTCGCACACAAATAGTGCACCTGTTGATAAAACATGAGAGGTAAACAAATCTCGAATCTCAAATAGCATAATTTCGAAACCTTACAATGAATGCAATCGTCAAACATAGGGGAATATTTTAATGCTGGGTCCGGAACCTGATTCCCATATTTTGTCCAAATATTCCTTTAGGCTTCAATTCGATGATCTATAAGAACTGCAAACATATTCCGGTCAGGACAGATGTGCACACTATACGACGTTTTCAAGATCGAAGATAACTTTTTAATAATCTTGTCATGCTACACATTTAATAGTAGTATAACTCGATTACTCGTAGTAGAAATTATTTATGATATTATGCGGGCACATTCGAGTATATTACATAAATGAGTGCATATATATTAGATTTCGGGTACTCTGATTTCCCGACCCTAAATTCTAGCACGCAAAATTATGATACTATCAAGCTGCTATTATTTTCTTTCGTGCCAGGAAGGCTGATAAAAGCACCACCAGCAATACTGAACTTCGTTTATAAGTGTTAGCCAAACGATGCTTCGCGTGGGTGAACTACAAACTTAGATGTTAGTCCTTATTTCGGCATGTCAGGTTTGGACCGACTTGTGCTTTGCTTCGTGGAAGTTTACCATCTTAACAGCCTACTCCCGAGCAAGTGGCAAGAAGTGAGCGACTACGTAATATAAGCAAACGGACCTTTCCCGTCGAGGTTTATTTGGTCTGATGACGACGGCTGTCCATGCCTGGTCCGGATGCAGCAGATGTTGACAGACAGAGTTTTCGATACACTGGTGGGTGTTAGACTAGGTGAAATAGTGGACGGTACCAATCCCCGTACAATCCTATTGCAGTTGAACAGCGAACAATGAGTAATGTTGAATTTCGAAACACGCCTAATGAGTAGGCGCGGTAAGCTTGTCCGATGAGCTAGAACGGTGCAGTAGTGTAAACTATGGAACGAAAGAATAGGACAAAGCAAGAAATATGCATTGGTGAATGTGCGACAGGTTGCTGAAAAAACGATGCAGGCATCATTACTCACACTAACGCGTTGTTCTTTATTCTGCTTTGCTATAGCTGAGCTATAGCTCCGTGCAGCGTGCTAGCTATCACCGTGCGTGCTCTCGGTCATCGGTGCTCGTGCTGCTTGCTAACTCTAGCTCATCGGAAACCAGCGCAAGCACTAGCTCAATGAATTTATCTCTGACACATTATGAGTCAATGCACAGCACTATGACACGGAGCAGCACCGTTCTTGTGCATGCCTGATCATAACACTACACCGCACCGGCGGTTCGTAAACAGGTTGGGAAATGGAAACTTATCGTTTCGGTTAATAGCGAATGCGTATATTTGATAACTTCTTCTAACTGACGCCAACGTTGCTATTCGCAGAAAGGAAGCAAAGCAAAGGAAAATGTAAAAAATAGGGCCTCGCGATGATTGAATTAAATAACACTTATTTAAAGTTTACTGAAATTACAACAGAATTATTGAAATTAAAAGTTTATTGTTGTTTTAATGAAAATATATTTTCAAACCTTGATTCACACCAATTATTTATGCTGTATGTTTACTGCGTGAAAATAAAAATGAGTGCATCGAAGCAGCTTGGATTAAACTGGAAGATGTAGCATTATGTCAAGCTGTACATGATGTGTCCCAGAATCCGATTGATGGGTCAAATAAAAAAAACAAATATCTGCATCATTTCATGCAGGAAACGCTGCGAACAAATGGAACTGTGGAAAGTAAGATTCAAGAAGAAAGACAATGCGTAAACTTTCCTGTGTAAAAATCTTTAATTCAGGTCCAGTAGTAAGTGGAAGATAACGACGATAATGGTTGGCCAAACACTCTGCACCGCTTGGTTCAGAAAAGGATACCTAAAAAGAACTTGGACGGACACAGATCACACCTGTTACTGTTTATTTATTTGCTTATTTGTTGTCGTCAAACAGACCGTTTGACGACAACACCGTTTTGTTACAACGATAAAATATAGTATACACTTAAAAAATAAAATACTAAATGCCGGGAAAGCATATAAAAATTAAGTTTAGATAGAAGTTCGACTGAATCAATACGACACGAAATGATATCGTTTAGAAATGAAACCATTGCATATTCTCGGCGCTCTTTTAGTGTTTGGATGTTAATGAGCATACAGCGAGCTTTATAAGATGGGAGAGGAAATCGTGTCCAACCTATTTTGCGAAGTGCAAACAATAAAAATTGCCTTTGTACTGATTCTATTCTTTCTTCATGTGTGATTGAGAAAGGTGACCAAACTATGCTACAATATTCCAGTGTTGACCTTACATACGAGATGTATAATGTTTTAATTGTATATGGATCATTAAAATTGTAACTAAAACGCTTTATAAATCCAAGCATGTTATTTGCTCTATTGATGATTGTGTTGTAATGGTCAATGAATGTTAATTTGGAATCTAGAATGACTCCCAAATCTTTAACTCTTTCGCACTTTTGTACCACTTGATTTCCTAGAGTGATGGAAATGTCAGGTGTATTTCGTTTCTTGCTAAAAGTTATTGCATTACATTTTTTTTACGTTTAGTTGCAGAAGGCTTTTGTTACACCAGATGTAAAACATATGTATTTCTTCCTGTAATATCTTTATGTCTTGTTCGTTCCTAATTTCTAAAAAGAGCTTCACTGCCGCTAGAAGCATAACTGTCCCATGTGCTATGGGAATCCCTATACACATGGGACAATTATGCTTCTAGCGGCAGTTCATGTCGTCGGCATAGATAAGAACTTTCATGGTTTTGAGAATGAATGATATGTCGTTTACGAATAAAATGAACAAAAGAGGGCCTAGATGGCCTTGAGGAACTCCTGATGTGACTTGAATGGGATTCGATTTCTTTCCTTTAAATCTAACTATTTGTTGACAGTTAGTTAAATATGATTCGAGCCATTTGAGCAGACCTGGTTGAACTCCTAATTTTTCCAGTTTGAATAATAGCAAGGGTATGTCGATACGATCAAATGCCTTGCTAAAGTCTGTGTAAAGAGCTTCAATGTAGTTTCCATTCTCCCTTGCAATCAATGAGTAGTTGACGAATTCTAGTAAATTTGTATTAGATGAACGTCCTTTGAAGAACCCATGCTGCATGTTAGTAATTCTGTTTTTGATTTGATTGAATAGTTTTTCGTTAACGATTGCTTCAAAGAGTTTAGGCATACATGACATAATGGCAATTCCACGGTAGTTACATATGTCAGATTTTTTGCCACTTTTAAAAATGGGTACCAGGTACGAGCTTTTACATAAATTGGGGAAAATGCCAGATTCAAGCGACATTTTAAAAAACCAAAACAGAGGAGCTGTAAGTTCCAACGCTAAGTTTTTCATAAATTTGGGTGGAATCCCATCAGGTCCAGAACCCTTGGAAGCATCTAGTTTGCCTCCATAATATCTTGCACACTGACATCTATGTATTAGCGATGTATGTGAATTGGTGACCAATATGCGTTCGATAAAAAAAGACTGCTGGTATTGAAAAATGAGCCTCTCACGGGCGGATTACTAATCAATAGGGGAGAGGGGGTAACAATGAAACACATTTTTTATGCGATTTAATTTTGATGATAATACATGTTATTTGTGTAGCCAAAAGTGATACATAGTTTCACTCTGTTGTTAACTAATACATATATTTTTTCCAGCTGGCAAAATTCACGGGAAATAACTTTTTTTGGATAATAAACAGTCGGTGGTAAAATGTACCAGTGAGCCCCATGGGTAGGAACTATGAAACACGACATCGTCTACAGTGAAATATTCAACTTGCAAATTTCATTCTTTTGTTTTGACGAATAAAGGTCCTAATACTTCCTATTAAAGTTATGTTGAGACGCAAATCGTTTGTTTACGCAAGATATCACTATATCATCGCGTAATGTCGGACCACCATATATGCATATAAGATGCAATCCTGAAAGAACCGATAATTTCTACAAAACTTGCCCAAATTGACAAACTTTCCATTTAATGAGTTGTATTTATTGTGGAAAATCGGAATCCATTCACATTTTAATATGGATCACAAAAACAAGAAATTTTCACTGTTCCCCATATATCATCGTTTCACAGTTACCCAATGGGTCTATTTATGAAGATTGTCAAATTACACAAAACCATGACAAGTTACCAAAAAGCTTTGTTCGCGGCAAATGTTGAGCATAAAATTTGCTACAAATAACAGTAGAATAAACATTTATCTGGTGAACGGTAACTCATAAAAATGGAATAATAATTTTTATTGCAAATTTACTCTGACTGTTATAAAACAAACAAATATCCATTAAAAGAGGTAGAGTTATCAGAAGTCTTCCAAAATATAGTAACACGTGTAAAGAATTAGAAACCATGAAATATGAGGGAATAAGACGATTTTGTTCATGCATTATGATTTTATTGTGATTGTTTCATAGTTCCTGCTGATCCACCGTTACCCTCTCTCCCCTACTTTATCCATCCAACCATGCTATCAGATAGTTATGAGTGGATAAAAGCTATATGGGTCATTCCACGTCAGATTTACAACCAAATTTTGATTCCTTCCACATTTTTTTCTTGCATTCTTTAGCTAGAAATGTTTGACACGTATTTTTTGTTTTTGCTGAACATGATATTTTTGCCTTTCTCATATAGAAAGGTTATGCAATCACTGTGTCATATCCCATTCAACTCAGTTCGTCGAGATCGGAAAAAGTCTGTATGTGTGTGTATGTATGTATGTATGTGTGTGTATGTGTGTGTGTGTGTATGTATGTGCGTATGTGTCAAATAATGTCACTCATTTTTCTCAGAGATGGCTGGACCGATTTGCCCAAACTTAGTCTCAAATGAAAGGTGCAACCTTCCCATCGGCTGCTATTGAATTTTGGATCGATCAGAATTCTGGTTCCGGAATTACGGGTTTCAGAGTGCGGCCACACAGAAATTTCTCATAAAAACTATAGGAAAAATTAAAAATAGAATTTTTATTTTTGATGCTAAATGTATTCAAGGTGCATAAAACGTCGAGATTTGATGCAAACACGAAAAAAATTGGACAAAGATTCACTTTTTTGGATTTTGCACATTTTTGCCTTTCTCATATAGAAAGGTTATGCAATCACTCTGAAAAACGTCAACCTAATCCCGGCCCGGAGGGCCGAGTGTCATATCCCATTCGACTCAGTTCGTCGAGATCGGAAAAAGTCTGTGTGTGTGTATGTGTGTGTGTATGTATGTGCGTATGTGTCAAATAATGTCACTCATTTTTCTCAGAGATGGCTGGACCGATTTGCCCAAACTTAGTCTCAAATGAAAGGTGCAACCTTCCCATCGGCTGCTATAGAATTTTGGATCGATCGGAATTCTGGTTCCGGAATTACGGGTTTCAGAGTGCGGCCACACAGAAATTTCTCATAAAAACTATAGGAAAAATTAAAAATAGAATTTTTATTTTTGATGCTAAATGTATTCAAGGTGCATAAAACGTCGAGATTTGATGCAAACACGAAAAAAATTTGACGAAGATTCACTTTTTTGGATTTTGCACATTTTTGCCTTTCTCATATAGAAAGGTTATGCAATCACTCTGAAAAACGTCAACCTAATAATTTTTTTTTCGACTCGCATAAGGTTTCTGGATTTTAACAGGGGCGTAGTTGATGGTTTACGGAGAGGGGTTACACCCCCCCTCTACTGTTCACTCCCCTCCTTTAAAAATCTCCTTAAATCACCCCTCAGACCACCACCTCATACCCCTCCCTTTCAACCCCATCATCTTTAAACCACCACTATATTACAAAGCATACCAATTTAAGCTGGGGAGTCGTTCGTTCATGGGACTTTCGCCCTCCTCACATACCCATCCCCGCATGACAAAATGAGTTAGCAAGCAGATAACATTGATCTAATGCTGATTAGGCTAATGAAGTATGATATTTTTTTGTTTCAAGTGTTTCACCGTCGACACGTAGCTCATCAAGTTCGTGGCTGGCATGCCATTGTGTATAAGTGCAAAGTGTACTAAGAATGTAATGGACATTTCCACAATTATGTTGAACATAAAAAGCCTCCGTGCCATAGTTTAGAAAAATGAGAAAGGCACAATTGCACCGTTAGGTGGATTAAAACAGGTTTTTTTTTTCAAATTATTAGTTTTTGAACTTTTGAAGTTTAATAAATTGAACATTTTTCAATCACCGATAACTCGGAAACGATTCGATATATGAAAAACAACCTGTCTTGTCTTTGTCTTGTCTTTGTCTTGTCTTTGTCTTGTCTTTGTCTTGTCTTTGTCTTGTCTTTGTCTTGTCTTTGTCTTGTCTTTGTCTTGTCTTTGTCTTGTCTTTGTCTTGTCTTTGTCTTGTCTTTGTCTTGTCTTTGTCTTGTCTTTGTCTTGTCTTTGTCTTGTCTTTGTCTTGTCTTTGTCTTGTCTTTGTCTTGTCTTTGTCTTGTCTTTGTCTTGTCTTTGTCTTGTCTTTGTCTTGTCTTTGTCTTGTCTTTGTCTTGTCTTTGTCTTGTCTTTGTCTTGTCTTTGTCTTGTCTTTGTCTTGTCTTTGTCTTGTCTTTGTCTTGTCTTTGTCTTGTCTTTGTCTTGTCTTTGTCTTGTCTTTGTCTTGTCTTTGTCTTGTCTTTGTCTTGTCTTTGTCTTGTCTTTGTCTTGTCTTTGTCTTGTCTTTGTCTTGTCTTTGTCTTGTCTTTGTCTTGTCTTTGTCTTGTCTTTGTCTTGTCTTTGTCTTGTCTTTGTCTTGTCTTTGTCTTGTCTTTGTCTTGTCTTTGTCTTGTCTTTGTCTTGTCTTTGTCTTGTCTTTGTCTTGTCTTTGTCTTGTCTTTGTCTTGTCTTTGTCTTGTCTTTGTCTTGTCTTTGTCTTGTCTTTGTCTTGTCTTTGTCTTGTCTTTGTCTTGTCTTTGTCTTGTCTTTGTCTTGTCTTTGTCTTGTCTTTGTCTTGTCTTTGTCTTGTCTTTGTCTTGTCTTTGTCTTGTCTTTGTCTTGTCTTTGTCTTGTCTTTGTCTTGTCTTTGTCTTGTCTTTGTCTTGTCTTTGTCTTGTCTTTGTCTTGTCTTTGTCTTGTCTTTGTCTTGTCTTTGTCTTGTCTTTGTCTTGTCTTTGTCTTGTCTTTGTCTTGTCTTTGTCTTGTCTTTGTCTTGTCTTTGTCTTGTCTTTGTCTTGTCTTTGTCTTGTCTTTGTCTTGTCTTTGTCTTGTCTTTGTCTTGTCTTTGTCTTGTCTTTGTCTTGTCTTTGTCTTGTCTTTGTCTTGTCTTTGTCTTGTCTTTGTCTTGTCTTTGTCTTGTCTTTGTCTTGTCTTTGTCTTGTCTTTGTCTTGTCTTTGTCTTGTCTTTGTCTTGTCTTTGTCTTGTCTTTGTCTTGTCTTTGTCTTGTCTTTGTCTTGTCTTTGTCTTGTCTTTGTCTTGTCTTTGTCTTGTCTTTGTCTTGTCTTTGTCTTGTCTTTGTCTTGTCTTTGTCTTGTCTTTGTCTTGTCTTTGTCTTGTCTTTGTCTTGTCTTTGTCTTGTCTTTGTCTTGTCTTTGTCTTGTCTTTGTCTTGTCTTTGTCTTGTCTTTGTCTTGTCTTTGTCTTGTCTTTGTCTTGTCTTTGTCTTGTCTTTGTCTTGTCTTTGTCTTGTCTTTGTCTTGTCTTTGTCTTGTCTTTGTCTTGTCTTTGTCTTGTCTTTGTCTTGTCTTTGTCTTGTCTTTGTCTTGTCTTTGTCTTGTCTTTGTCTTGTCTTTGTCTTGTCTTTGTCTTGTCTTTGTCTTGTCTTTGTCTTGTCTTTGTCTTGTCTTTGTCTTGTCTTTGTCTTGTCTTTGTCTTGTCTTTGTCTTGTCTTTGTCTTGTCTTTGTCTTGTCTTTGTCTTGTCTTTGTCTTGTCTTTGTCTTGTCTTTGTCTTGTCTTTGTCTTGTCTTTGTCTTGTCTTTGTCTTGTCTTTGTCTTGTCTTTGTCTTGTCTTTGTCTTGTCTTTGTCTTGTCTTTGTCTTGTCTTTGTCTTGTCTTTGTCTTGTCTTTGTCTTGTCTTTGTCTTGTCTTTGTCTTGTCTTTGTCTTGTCTTTGTCTTGTCTTTGTCTTGTCTTTGTCTTGTCTTTGTCTTGTCTTTGTCTTGTCTTTGTCTTGTCTTTGTCTTGTCTTTGTCTTGTCTTTGTCTTGTCTTTGTCTTGTCTTTGTCTTGTCTTTGTCTTGTCTTTGTCTTGTCTTTGTCTTGTCTTTGTCTTGTCTTTGTCTTGTCTTTGTCTTGTCTTTGTCTTGTCTTTGTCTTGTCTTTGTCTTGTCTTTGTCTTGTCTTTGTCTTGTCTTTGTCTTGTCTTTGTCTTGTCTTTGTCTTGTCTTTGTCTTGTCTTTGTCTTGTCTTTGTCTTGTCTTTGTCTTGTCTTTGTCTTGTCTTTGTCTTGTCTTTGTCTTGTCTTTGTCTTGTCTTTGTCTTGTCTTTGTCTTGTCTTTGTCTTGTCTTTGTCTTGTCTTTGTCTTGTCTTTGTCTTGTCTTTGTCTTGTCTTTGTCTTGTCTTTGTCTTGTCTTTGTCTTGTCTTTGTCTTGTCTTTGTCTTGTCTTTGTCTTGTCTTTGTCTTGTCTTTGTCTTGTCTTTGTCTTGTCTTTGTCTTGTCTTTGTCTTGTCTTTGTCTTGTCTTTGTCTTGTCTTTGTCTTGTCTTTGTCTTGTCTTTGTCTTGTCTTTGTCTTGTCTTTGTCTTGTCTTTGTCTTGTCTTTGTCTTGTCTTTGTCTTGTCTTTGTCTTGTCTTTGTCTTGTCTTTGTCTTGTCTTTGTCTTGTCTTTGTCTTGTCTTTGTCTTGTCTTTGTCTTGTCTTTGTCTTGTCTTTGTCTTGTCTTTGTCTTGTCTTTGTCTTGTCTTTGTCTTGTCTTTGTCTTGTCTTTGTCTTGTCTTTGTCTTGTCTTTGTCTTGTCTTTGTCTTGTCTTTGTCTTGTCTTTGTCTTGTCTTTGTCTTGTCTTTGTCTTGTCTTTGTCTTGTCTTTGTCTTGTCTTTGTCTTGTCTTTGTCTTGTCTTTGTCTTGTCTTTGTCTTGTCTTTGTCTTGTCTTTGTCTTGTCTTTGTCTTGTCTTTGTCTTGTCTTTGTCTTGTCTTTGTCTTGTCTTTGTCTTGTCTTTGTCTTGTCTTTGTCTTGTCTTTGTCTTGTCTTTGTCTTGTCTTTGTCTTGTCTTTGTCTTGTCTTTGTCTTGTCTTTGTCTTGTCTTTGTCTTGTCTTTGTCTTGTCTTTGTCTTGTCTTTGTCTTGTCTTTGTCTTGTCTTTGTCTTGTCTTTGTCTTGTCTTTGTCTTGTCTTTGTCTTGTCTTTGTCTTGTCTTTGTCTTGTCTTTGTCTTGTCTTTGTCTTGTCTTTGTCTTGTCTTTGTCTTGTCTTTGTCTTGTCTTTGTCTTGTCTTTGTCTTGTCTTTGTCTTGTCTTTGTCTTGTCTTTGTCTTGTCTTTGTCTTGTCTTTGTCTTGTCTTTGTCTTGTCTTTGTCTTGTCTTTGTCTTGTCTTTGTCTTGTCTTTGTCTTGTCTTTGTCTTGTCTTTGTCTTGTCTTTGTCTTGTCTTTGTCTTGTCTTTGTCTTGTCTTTGTCTTGTCTTTGTCTTGTCTTTGTCTTGTCTTTGTCTTGTCTTTGTCTTGTCTTTGTCTTGTCTTTGTCTTGTCTTTGTCTTGTCTTTGTCTTGTCTTTGTCTTGTCTTTGTCTTGTCTTTGTCTTGTCTTTGTCTTGTCTTTGTCTTGTCTTTGTCTTGTCTTTGTCTTGTCTTTGTCTTGTCTTTGTCTTGTCTTTGTCTTGTCTTTGTCTTGTCTTTGTCTTGTCTTTGTCTTGTCTTTGTCTTGTCTTTGTCTTGTCTTTGTCTTGTCTTTGTCTTGTCTTTGTCTTGTCTTTGTCTTGTCTTTGTCTTGTCTTTGTCTTGTCTTTGTCTTGTCTTTGTCTTGTCTTTGTCTTGTCTTTGTCTTGTCTTTGTCTTGTCTTTGTCTTGTCTTTGTCTTGTCTTTGTCTTGTCTTTGTCTTGTCTTTGTCTTGTCTTTGTCTTGTCTTTGTCTTGTCTTTGTCTTGTCTTTGTCTTGTCTTTGTCTTGTCTTTGTCTTGTCTTTGTCTTGTCTTTGTCTTGTCTTTGTCTTGTCTTTGTCTTGTCTTTGTCTTGTCTTTGTCTTGTCTTTGTCTTGTCTTTGTCTTGTCTTTGTCTTGTCTTTGTCTTGTCTTTGTCTTGTCTTTGTCTTGTCTTTGTCTTGTCTTTGTCTTGTCTTTGTCTTGTCTTTGTCTTGTCTTTGTCTTGTCTTTGTCTTGTCTTTGTCTTGTCTTTGTCTTGTCTTTGTCTTGTCTTTGTCTTGTCTTTGTCTTGTCTTTGTCTTGTCTTTGTCTTGTCTTTGTCTTGTCTTTGTCTTGTCTTTGTCTTGTCTTTGTCTTGTCTTTGTCTTGTCTTTGTCTTGTCTTTGTCTTGTCTTTGTCTTGTCTTTGTCTTGTCTTTGTCTTGTCTTTGTCTTGTCTTTGTCTTGTCTTTGTCTTGTCTTTGTCTTGTCTTTGTCTTGTCTTTGTCTTGTCTTTGTCTTGTCTTTGTCTTGTCTTTGTCTTGTCTTTGTCTTGTCTTTGTCTTGTCTTTGTCTTGTCTTTGTCTTGTCTTTGTCTTGTCTTTGTCTTGTCTTTGTCTTGTCTTTGTCTTGTCTTTGTCTTGTCTTTGTCTTGTCTTTGTCTTGTCTTTGTCTTGTCTTTGTCTTGTCTTTGTCTTGTCTTTGTCTTGTCTTTGTCTTGTCTTTGTCTTGTCTTTGTCTTGTCTTTGTCTTGTCTTTGTCTTGTCTTTGTCTTGTCTTTGTCTTGTCTTTGTCTTGTCTTTGTCTTGTCTTTGTCTTGTCTTTGTCTTGTCTTTGTCTTGTCTTTGTCTTGTCTTTGTCTTGTCTTTGTCTTGTCTTTGTCTTGTCTTTGTCTTGTCTTTGTCTTGTCTTTGTCTTGTCTTTGTCTTGTCTTTGTCTTGTCTTTGTCTTGTCTTTGTCTTGTCTTTGTCTTGTCTTTGTCTTGTCTTTGTCTTGTCTTTGTCTTGTCTTTGTCTTGTCTTTGTCTTGTCTTTGTCTTGTCTTTGTCTTGTCTTTGTCTTGTCTTTGTCTTGTCTTTGTCTTGTCTTTGTCTTGTCTTTGTCTTGTCTTTGTCTTGTCTTTGTCTTGTCTTTGTCTTGTCTTTGTCTTGTCTTTGTCTTGTCTTTGTCTTGTCTTTGTCTTGTCTTTGTCTTGTCTTTGTCTTGTCTTTGTCTTGTCTTTGTCTTGTCTTTGTCTTGTCTTTGTCTTGTCTTTGTCTTGTCTTTGTCTTGTCTTTGTCTTGTCTTTGTCTTGTCTTTGTCTTGTCTTTGTCTTGTCTTTGTCTTGTCTTTGTCTTGTCTTTGTCTTGTCTTTGTCTTGTCTTTGTCTTGTCTTTGTCTTGTCTTTGTCTTGTCTTTGTCTTGTCTTTGTCTTGTCTTTGTCTTGTCTTTGTCTTGTCTTTGTCTTGTCTTTGTCTTGTCTTTGTCTTGTCTTTGTCTTGTCTTTGTCTTGTCTTTGTCTTGTCTTTGTCTTGTCTTTGTCTTGTCTTTGTCTTGTCTTTGTCTTGTCTTTGTCTTGTCTTTGTCTTGTCTTTGTCTTGTCTTTGTCTTGTCTTTGTCTTGTCTTTGTCTTGTCTTTGTCTTGTCTTTGTCTTGTCTTTGTCTTGTCTTTGTCTTGTCTTTGTCTTGTCTTTGTCTTGTCTTTGTCTTGTCTTTGTCTTGTCTTTGTCTTGTCTTTGTCTTGTCTTTGTCTTGTCTTTGTCTTGTCTTTGTCTTGTCTTTGTCTTGTCTTTGTCTTGTCTTTGTCTTGTCTTTGTCTTGTCTTTGTCTTGTCTTTGTCTTGTCTTTGTCTTGTCTTTGTCTTGTCTTTGTCTTGTCTTTGTCTTGTCTTTGTCTTGTCTTTGTCTTGTCTTTGTCTTGTCTTTGTCTTGTCTTTGTCTTGTCTTTGTCTTGTCTTTGTCTTGTCTTTGTCTTGTCTTTGTCTTGTCTTTGTCTTGTCTTTGTCTTGTCTTTGTCTTGTCTTTGTCTTGTCTTTGTCTTGTCTTTGTCTTGTCTTTGTCTTGTCTTTGTCTTGTCTTTGTCTTGTCTTTGTCTTGTCTTTGTCTTGTCTTTGTCTTGTCTTTGTCTTGTCTTTGTCTTGTCTTTGTCTTGTCTTTGTCTTGTCTTTGTCTTGTCTTTGTCTTGTCTTTGTCTTGTCTTTGTCTTGTCTTTGTCTTGTCTTTGTCTTGTCTTTGTCTTGTCTTTGTCTTGTCTTTGTCTTGTCTTTGTCTTGTCTTTGTCTTGTCTTTGTCTTGTCTTTGTCTTGTCTTTGTCTTGTCTTTGTCTTGTCTTTGTCTTGTCTTTGTCTTGTCTTTGTCTTGTCTTTGTCTTGTCTTTGTCTTGTCTTTGTCTTGTCTTTGTCTTGTCTTTGTCTTGTCTTTGTCTTGTCTTTGTCTTGTCTTTGTCTTGTCTTTGTCTTGTCTTTGTCTTGTCTTTGTCTTGTCTTTGTCTTGTCTTTGTCTTGTCTTTGTCTTGTCTTTGTCTTGTCTTTGTCTTGTCTTTGTCTTGTCTTTGTCTTGTCTTTGTCTTGTCTTTGTCTTGTCTTTGTCTTGTCTTTGTCTTGTCTTTGTCTTGTCTTTGTCTTGTCTTTGTCTTGTCTTTGTCTTGTCTTTGTCTTGTCTTTGTCTTGTCTTTGTCTTGTCTTTGTCTTGTCTTTGTCTTGTCTTTGTCTTGTCTTTGTCTTGTCTTTGTCTTGTCTTTGTCTTGTCTTTGTCTTGTCTTTGTCTTGTCTTTGTCTTGTCTTTGTCTTGTCTTTGTCTTGTCTTTGTCTTGTCTTTGTCTTGTCTTTGTCTTGTCTTTGTCTTGTCTTTGTCTTGTCTTTGTCTTGTCTTTGTCTTGTCTTTGTCTTGTCTTTGTCTTGTCTTTGTCTTGTCTTTGTCTTGTCTTTGTCTTGTCTTTGTCTTGTCTTTGTCTTGTCTTTGTCTTGTCTTTGTCTTGTCTTTGTCTTGTCTTTGTCTTGTCTTTGTCTTGTCTTTGTCTTGTCTTTGTCTTGTCTTTGTCTTGTCTTTGTCTTGTCTTTGTCTTGTCTTTGTCTTGTCTTTGTCTTGTCTTTGTCTTGTCTTTGTCTTGTCTTTGTCTTGTCTTTGTCTTGTCTTTGTCTTGTCTTTGTCTTGTCTTTGTCTTGTCTTTGTCTTGTCTTTGTCTTGTCTTTGTCTTGTCTTTGTCTTGTCTTTGTCTTGTCTTTGTCTTGTCTTTGTCTTGTCTTTGTCTTGTCTTTGTCTTGTCTTTGTCTTGTCTTTGTCTTGTCTTTGTCTTGTCTTTGTCTTGTCTTTGTCTTGTCTTTGTCTTGTCTTTGTCTTGTCTTTGTCTTGTCTTTGTCTTGTCTTTGTCTTGTCTTTGTCTTGTCTTTGTCTTGTCTTTGTCTTGTCTTTGTCTTGTCTTTGTCTTGTCTTTGTCTTGTCTTTGTCTTGTCTTTGTCTTGTCTTTGTCTTGTCTTTGTCTTGTCTTTGTCTTGTCTTTGTCTTGTCTTTGTCTTGTCTTTGTCTTGTCTTTGTCTTGTCTTTGTCTTGTCTTTGTCTTGTCTTTGTCTTGTCTTTGTCTTGTCTTTGTCTTGTCTTTGTCTTGTCTTTGTCTTGTCTTTGTCTTGTCTTTGTCTTGTCTTTGTCTTGTCTTTGTCTTGTCTTTGTCTTGTCTTTGTCTTGTCTTTGTCTTGTCTTTGTCTTGTCTTTGTCTTGTCTTTGTCTTGTCTTTGTCTTGTCTTTGTCTTGTCTTTGTCTTGTCTTTGTCTTGTCTTTGTCTTGTCTTTGTCTTGTCTTTGTCTTGTCTTTGTCTTGTCTTTGTCTTGTCTTTGTCTTGTCTTTGTCTTGTCTTTGTCTTGTCTTTGTCTTGTCTTTGTCTTGTCTTTGTCTTGTCTTTGTCTTGTCTTTGTCTTGTCTTTGTCTTGTCTTTGTCTTGTCTTTGTCTTGTCTTTGTCTTGTCTTTGTCTTGTCTTTGTCTTGTCTTTGTCTTGTCTTTGTCTTGTCTTTGTCTTGTCTTTGTCTTGTCTTTGTCTTGTCTTTGTCTTGTCTTTGTCTTGTCTTTGTCTTGTCTTTGTCTTGTCTTTGTCTTGTCTTTGTCTTGTCTTTGTCTTGTCTTTGTCTTGTCTTTGTCTTGTCTTTGTCTTGTCTTTGTCTTGTCTTTGTCTTGTCTTTGTCTTGTCTTTGTCTTGTCTTTGTCTTGTCTTTGTCTTGTCTTTGTCTTGTCTTTGTCTTGTCTTTGTCTTGTCTTTGTCTTGTCTTTGTCTTGTCTTTGTCTTGTCTTTGTCTTGTCTTTGTCTTGTCTTTGTCTTGTCTTTGTCTTGTCTTTGTCTTGTCTTTGTCTTGTCTTTGTCTTGTCTTTGTCTTGTCTTTGTCTTGTCTTTGTCTTGTCTTTGTCTTGTCTTTGTCTTGTCTTTGTCTTGTCTTTGTCTTGTCTTTGTCTTGTCTTTGTCTTGTCTTTGTCTTGTCTTTGTCTTGTCTTTGTCTTGTCTTTGTCTTGTCTTTGTCTTGTCTTTGTCTTGTCTTTGTCTTGTCTTTGTCTTGTCTTTGTCTTGTCTTTGTCTTGTCTTTGTCTTGTCTTTGTCTTGTCTTTGTCTTGTCTTTGTCTTGTCTTTGTCTTGTCTTTGTCTTGTCTTTGTCTTGTCTTTGTCTTGTCTTTGTCTTGTCTTTGTCTTGTCTTTGTCTTGTCTTTGTCTTGTCTTTGTCTTGTCTTTGTCTTGTCTTTGTCTTGTCTTTGTCTTGTCTTTGTCTTGTCTTTGTCTTGTCTTTGTCTTGTCTTTGTCTTGTCTTTGTCTTGTCTTTGTCTTGTCTTTGTCTTGTCTTTGTCTTGTCTTTGTCTTGTCTTTGTCTTGTCTTTGTCTTGTCTTTGTCTTGTCTTTGTCTTGTCTTTGTCTTGTCTTTGTCTTGTCTTTGTCTTGTCTTTGTCTTGTCTTTGTCTTGTCTTTGTCTTGTCTTTGTCTTGTCTTTGTCTTGTCTTTGTCTTGTCTTTGTCTTGTCTTTGTCTTGTCTTTGTCTTGTCTTTGTCTTGTCTTTGTCTTGTCTTTGTCTTGTCTTTGTCTTGTCTTTGTCTTGTCTTTGTCTTGTCTTTGTCTTGTCTTTGTCTTGTCTTTGTCTTGTCTTTGTCTTGTCTTTGTCTTGTCTTTGTCTTGTCTTTGTCTTGTCTTTGTCTTGTCTTTGTCTTGTCTTTGTCTTGTCTTTGTCTTGTCTTTGTCTTGTCTTTGTCTTGTCTTTGTCTTGTCTTTGTCTTGTCTTTGTCTTGTCTTTGTCTTGTCTTTGTCTTGTCTTTGTCTTGTCTTTGTCTTGTCTTTGTCTTGTCTTTGTCTTGTCTTTGTCTTGTCTTTGTCTTGTCTTTGTCTTGTCTTTGTCTTGTCTTTGTCTTGTCTTTGTCTTGTCTTTGTCTTGTCTTTGTCTTGTCTTTGTCTTGTCTTTGTCTTGTCTTTGTCTTGTCTTTGTCTTGTCTTTGTCTTGTCTTTGTCTTGTCTTTGTCTTGTCTTTGTCTTGTCTTTGTCTTGTCTTTGTCTTGTCTTTGTCTTGTCTTTGTCTTGTCTTTGTCTTGTCTTTGTCTTGTCTTTGTCTTGTCTTTGTCTTGTCTTTGTCTTGTCTTTGTCTTGTCTTTGTCTTGTCTTTGTCTTGTCTTTGTCTTGTCTTTGTCTTGTCTTTGTCTTGTCTTTGTCTTGTCTTTGTCTTGTCTTTGTCTTGTCTTTGTCTTGTCTTTGTCTTGTCTTTGTCTTGTCTTTGTCTTGTCTTTGTCTTGTCTTTGTCTTGTCTTTGTCTTGTCTTTGTCTTGTCTTTGTCTTGTCTTTGTCTTGTCTTTGTCTTGTCTTTGTCTTGTCTTTGTCTTGTCTTTGTCTTGTCTTTGTCTTGTCTTTGTCTTGTCTTTGTCTTGTCTTTGTCTTGTCTTTGTCTTGTCTTTGTCTTGTCTTTGTCTTGTCTTTGTCTTGTCTTTGTCTTGTCTTTGTCTTGTCTTTGTCTTGTCTTTGTCTTGTCTTTGTCTTGTCTTTGTCTTGTCTTTGTCTTGTCTTTGTCTTGTCTTTGTCTTGTCTTTGTCTTGTCTTTGTCTTGTCTTTGTCTTGTCTTTGTCTTGTCTTTGTCTTGTCTTTGTCTTGTCTTTGTCTTGTCTTTGTCTTGTCTTTGTCTTGTCTTTGTCTTGTCTTTGTCTTGTCTTTGTCTTGTCTTTGTCTTGTCTTTGTCTTGTCTTTGTCTTGTCTTTGTCTTGTCTTTGTCTTGTCTTTGTCTTGTCTTTGTCTTGTCTTTGTCTTGTCTTTGTCTTGTCTTTGTCTTGTCTTTGTCTTGTCTTTGTCTTGTCTTTGTCTTGTCTTTGTCTTGTCTTTGTCTTGTCTTTGTCTTGTCTTTGTCTTGTCTTTGTCTTGTCTTTGTCTTGTCTTTGTCTTGTCTTTGTCTTGTCTTTGTCTTGTCTTTGTCTTGTCTTTGTCTTGTCTTTGTCTTGTCTTTGTCTTGTCTTTGTCTTGTCTTTGTCTTGTCTTTGTCTTGTCTTTGTCTTGTCTTTGTCTTGTCTTTGTCTTGTCTTTGTCTTGTCTTTGTCTTGTCTTTGTCTTGTCTTTGTCTTGTCTTTGTCTTGTCTTTGTCTTGTCTTTGTCTTGTCTTTGTCTTGTCTTTGTCTTGTCTTTGTCTTGTCTTTGTCTTGTCTTTGTCTTGTCTTTGTCTTGTCTTTGTCTTGTCTTTGTCTTGTCTTTGTCTTGTCTTTGTCTTGTCTTTGTCTTGTCTTTGTCTTGTCTTTGTCTTGTCTTTGTCTTGTCTTTGTCTTGTCTTTGTCTTGTCTTTGTCTTGTCTTTGTCTTGTCTTTGTCTTGTCTTTGTCTTGTCTTTGTCTTGTCTTTGTCTTGTCTTTGTCTTGTCTTTGTCTTGTCTTTGTCTTGTCTTTGTCTTGTCTTTGTCTTGTCTTTGTCTTGTCTTTGTCTTGTCTTTGTCTTGTCTTTGTCTTGTCTTTGTCTTGTCTTTGTCTTGTCTTTGTCTTGTCTTTGTCTTGTCTTTGTCTTGTCTTTGTCTTGTCTTTGTCTTGTCTTTGTCTTGTCTTTGTCTTGTCTTTGTCTTGTCTTTGTCTTGTCTTTGTCTTGTCTTTGTCTTGTCTTTGTCTTGTCTTTGTCTTGTCTTTGTCTTGTCTTTGTCTTGTCTTTGTCTTGTCTTTGTCTTGTCTTTGTCTTGTCTTTGTCTTGTCTTTGTCTTGTCTTTGTCTTGTCTTTGTCTTGTCTTTGTCTTGTCTTTGTCTTGTCTTTGTCTTGTCTTTGTCTTGTCTTTGTCTTGTCTTTGTCTTGTCTTTGTCTTGTCTTTGTCTTGTCTTTGTCTTGTCTTTGTCTTGTCTTTGTCTTGTCTTTGTCTTGTCTTTGTCTTGTCTTTGTCTTGTCTTTGTCTTGTCTTTGTCTTGTCTTTGTCTTGTCTTTGTCTTGTCTTTGTCTTGTCTTTGTCTTGTCTTTGTCTTGTCTTTGTCTTGTCTTTGTCTTGTCTTTGTCTTGTCTTTGTCTTGTCTTTGTCTTGTCTTTGTCTTGTCTTTGTCTTGTCTTTGTCTTGTCTTTGTCTTGTCTTTGTCTTGTCTTTGTCTTGTCTTTGTCTTGTCTTTGTCTTGTCTTTGTCTTGTCTTTGTCTTGTCTTTGTCTTGTCTTTGTCTTGTCTTTGTCTTGTCTTTGTCTTGTCTTTGTCTTGTCTTTGTCTTGTCTTTGTCTTGTCTTTGTCTTGTCTTTGTCTTGTCTTTGTCTTGTCTTTGTCTTGTCTTTGTCTTGTCTTTGTCTTGTCTTTGTCTTGTCTTTGTCTTGTCTTTGTCTTGTCTTTGTCTTGTCTTTGTCTTGTCTTTGTCTTGTCTTTGTCTTGTCTTTGTCTTGTCTTTGTCTTGTCTTTGTCTTGTCTTTGTCTTGTCTTTGTCTTGTCTTTGTCTTGTCTTTGTCTTGTCTTTGTCTTGTCTTTGTCTTGTCTTTGTCTTGTCTTTGTCTTGTCTTTGTCTTGTCTTTGTCTTGTCTTTGTCTTGTCTTTGTCTTGTCTTTGTCTTGTCTTTGTCTTGTCTTTGTCTTGTCTTTGTCTTGTCTTTGTCTTGTCTTTGTCTTGTCTTTGTCTTGTCTTTGTCTTGTCTTTGTCTTGTCTTTGTCTTGTCTTTGTCTTGTCTTTGTCTTGTCTTTGTCTTGTCTTTGTCTTGTCTTTGTCTTGTCTTTGTCTTGTCTTTGTCTTGTCTTTGTCTTGTCTTTGTCTTGTCTTTGTCTTGTCTTTGTCTTGTCTTTGTCTTGTCTTTGTCTTGTCTTTGTCTTGTCTTTGTCTTGTCTTTGTCTTGTCTTTGTCTTGTCTTTGTCTTGTCTTTGTCTTGTCTTTGTCTTGTCTTTGTCTTGTCTTTGTCTTGTCTTTGTCTTGTCTTTGTCTTGTCTTAGTCTTGTCTTTGTCTTGTCTTTGTCTTGTCTTTGTCTTGTCTTTGTCTTGTCTTTGTCTTGTCTTTGTCTTGTCTTTGTCTTGTCTTTGTCTTGTCTTTGTCTTGTCTTTGTCTTGTCTTTGTCTTGTCTTTGTCTTGTCTTTGTCTTGTCTTTGTCTTGTCTTTGTCTTGTCTTTGTCTTGTCTTTGTCTTGTCTTTGTCTTGTCTTTGTCTTGTCTTTGTCTTGTCTTTGTCTTGTCTTTGTCTTGTCTTTGTCTTGTCTTTGTCTTGTCTTTGTCTTGTCTTTGTCTTGTCTTTGTCTTGTCTTTGTCTTGTCTTTGTCTTGTCTTTGTCTTGTCTTTGTCTTGTCTTTGTCTTGTCTTTGTCTTGTCTTTGTCTTGTCTTTGTCTTGTCTTTGTCTTGTCTTTGTCTTGTCTTTGTCTTGTCTTTGTCTTGTCTTTGTCTTGTCTTTGTCTTGTCTTTGTCTTGTCTTTGTCTTGTCTTTGTCTTGTCTTTGTCTTGTCTTTGTCTTGTCTTTGTCTTGTCTTTGTCTTGTCTTTGTCTTGTCTTTGTCTTGTCTTTGTCTTGTCTTTGTCTTGTCTTTGTCTTGTCTTTGTCTTGTCTTTGTCTTGTCTTTGTCTTGTCTTTGTCTTGTCTTTGTCTTGTCTTTGTCTTGTCTTTGTCTTGTCTTTGTCTTGTCTTTGTCTTGTCTTTGTCTTGTCTTTGTCTTGTCTTTGTCTTGTCTTTGTCTTGTCTTTGTCTTGTCTTTGTCTTGTCTTTGTCTTGTCTTTGTCTTGTCTTTGTCTTGTCTTTGTCTTGTCTTTGTCTTGTCTTTGTCTTGTCTTTGTCTTGTCTTTGTCTTGTCTTTGTCTTGTCTTTGTCTTGTCTTTGTCTTGTCTTTGTCTTGTCTTTGTCTTGTCTTTGTCTTGTCTTTGTCTTGTCTTTGTCTTGTCTTTGTCTTGTCTTTGTCTTGTCTTTGTCTTGTCTTTGTCTTGTCTTTGTCTTGTCTTTGTCTTGTCTTTGTCTTGTCTTTGTCTTGTCTTTGTCTTGTCTTTGTCTTGTCTTTGTCTTGTCTTTGTCTTGTCTTTGTCTTGTCTTTGTCTTGTCTTTGTCTTGTCTTTGTCTTGTCTTTGTCTTGTCTTTGTCTTGTCTTTGTCTTGTCTTTGTCTTGTCTTTGTCTTGTCTTTGTCTTGTCTTTGTCTTGTCTTTGTCTTGTCTTTGTCTTGTCTTTGTCTTGTCTTTGTCTTGTCTTTGTCTTGTCTTTGTCTTGTCTTTGTCTTGTCTTTGTCTTGTCTTTGTCTTGTCTTTGTCTTGTCTTTGTCTTGTCTTTGTCTTGTCTTTGTCTTGTCTTTGTCTTGTCTTTGTCTTGTCTTTGTCTTGTCTTTGTCTTGTCTTTGTCTTGTCTTTGTCTTGTCTTTGTCTTGTCTTTGTCTTGTCTTTGTCTTGTCTTTGTCTTGTCTTTGTCTTGTCTTTGTCTTGTCTTTGTCTTGTCTTTGTCTTGTCTTTGTCTTGTCTTTGTCTTGTCTTTGTCTTGTCTTTGTCTTGTCTTTGTCTTGTCTTTGTCTTGTCTTTGTCTTGTCTTTGTCTTGTCTTTGTCTTGTCTTTGTCTTGTCTTTGTCTTGTCTTTGTCTTGTCTTTGTCTTGTCTTTGTCTTGTCTTTGTCTTGTCTTTGTCTTGTCTTTGTCTTGTCTTTGTCTTGTCTTTGTCTTGTCTTTGTCTTGTCTTTGTCTTGTCTTTGTCTTGTCTTTGTCTTGTCTTTGTCTTGTCTTTGTCTTGTCTTTGTCTTGTCTTTGTCTTGTCTTTGTCTTGTCTTTGTCTTGTCTTTGTCTTGTCTTTGTCTTGTCTTTGTCTTGTCTTTGTCTTGTCTTTGTCTTGTCTTTGTCTTGTCTTTGTCTTGTCTTTGTCTTGTCTTTGTCTTGTCTTTGTCTTGTCTTTGTCTTGTCTTTGTCTTGTCTTTGTCTTGTCTTTGTCTTGTCTTTGTCTTGTCTTTGTCTTGTCTTTGTCTTGTCTTTGTCTTGTCTTTGTCTTGTCTTTGTCTTGTCTTTGTCTTGTCTTTGTCTTGTCTTTGTCTTGTCTTTGTCTTGTCTTTGTCTTGTCTTTGTCTTGTCTTTGTCTTGTCTTTGTCTTGTCTTTGTCTTGTCTTTGTCTTGTCTTTGTCTTGTCTTTGTCTTGTCTTTGTCTTGTCTTTGTCTTGTCTTTGTCTTGTCTTTGTCTTGTCTTTGTCTTGTCTTTGTCTTGTCTTTGTCTTGTCTTTGTCTTGTCTTTGTCTTGTCTTTGTCTTGTCTTTGTCTTGTCTTTGTCTTGTCTTTGTCTTGTCTTTGTCTTGTCTTTGTCTTGTCTTTGTCTTGTCTTTGTCTTGTCTTTGTCTTGTCTTTGTCTTGTCTTTGTCTTGTCTTTGTCTTGTCTTTGTCTTGTCTTTGTCTTGTCTTTGTCTTGTCTTTGTCTTGTCTTTGTCTTGTCTTTGTCTTGTCTTTGTCTTGTCTTTGTCTTGTCTTTGTCTTGTCTTTGTCTTGTCTTTGTCTTGTCTTTGTCTTGTCTTTGTCTTGTCTTTGTCTTGTCTTTGTCTTGTCTTTGTCTTGTCTTTGTCTTGTCTTTGTCTTGTCTTTGTCTTGTCTTTGTCTTGTCTTTGTCTTGTCTTTGTCTTGTCTTTGTCTTGTCTTTGTCTTGTCTTTGTCTTGTCTTTGTCTTGTCTTTGTCTTGTCTTTGTCTTGTCTTTGTCTTGTCTTTGTCTTGTCTTTGTCTTGTCTTTGTCTTGTCTTTGTCTTGTCTTTGTCTTGTCTTTGTCTTGTCTTTGTCTTGTCTTTGTCTTGTCTTTGTCTTGTCTTTGTCTTGTCTTTGTCTTGTCTTTGTCTTGTCTTTGTCTTGTCTTTGTCTTGTCTTTGTCTTGTCTTTGTCTTGTCTTTGTCTTGTCTTTGTCTTGTCTTTGTCTTGTCTTTGTCTTGTCTTTGTCTTGTCTTTGTCTTGTCTTTGTCTTGTCTTTGTCTTGTCTTTGTCTTGTCTTTGTCTTGTCTTTGTCTTGTCTTTGTCTTGTCTTTGTCTTGTCTTTGTCTTGTCTTTGTCTTGTCTTTGTCTTGTCTTTGTCTTGTCTTTGTCTTGTCTTTGTCTTGTCTTTGTCTTGTCTTTGTCTTGTCTTTGTCTTGTCTTTGTCTTGTCTTTGTCTTGTCTTTGTCTTGTCTTTGTCTTGTCTTTGTCTTGTCTTTGTCTTGTCTTTGTCTTGTCTTTGTCTTGTCTTTGTCTTGTCTTTGTCTTGTCTTTGTCTTGTCTTTGTCTTGTCTTTGTCTTGTCTTTGTCTTGTCTTTGTCTTGTCTTTGTCTTGTCTTTGTCTTGTCTTTGTCTTGTCTTTGTCTTGTCTTTGTCTTGTCTTTGTCTTGTCTTTGTCTTGTCTTTGTCTTGTCTTTGTCTTGTCTTTGTCTTGTCTTTGTCTTGTCTTTGTCTTGTCTTTGTCTTGTCTTTGTCTTGTCTTTGTCTTGTCTTTGTCTTGTCTTTGTCTTGTCTTTGTCTTGTCTTTGTCTTGTCTTTGTCTTGTCTTTGTCTTGTCTTTGTCTTGTCTTTGTCTTGTCTTTGTCTTGTCTTTGTCTTGTCTTTGTCTTGTCTTTGTCTTGTCTTTGTCTTGTCTTTGTCTTGTCTTTGTCTTGTCTTTGTCTTGTCTTTGTCTTGTCTTTGTCTTGTCTTTGTCTTGTCTTTGTCTTGTCTTTGTCTTGTCTTTGTCTTGTCTTTGTCTTGTCTTTGTCTTGTCTTTGTCTTGTCTTTGTCTTGTCTTTGTCTTGTCTTTGTCTTGTCTTTGTCTTGTCTTTGTCTTGTCTTTGTCTTGTCTTTGTCTTGTCTTTGTCTTGTCTTTGTCTTGTCTTTGTCTTGTCTTTGTCTTGTCTTTGTCTTGTCTTTGTCTTGTCTTTGTCTTGTCTTTGTCTTGTCTTTGTCTTGTCTTTGTCTTGTCTTTGTCTTGTCTTTGTCTTGTCTTTGTCTTGTCTTTGTCTTGTCTTTGTCTTGTCTTTGTCTTGTCTTTGTCTTGTCTTTGTCTTGTCTTTGTCTTGTCTTTGTCTTGTCTTTGTCTTGTCTTTGTCTTGTCTTTGTCTTGTCTTTGTCTTGTCTTTGTCTTGTCTTTGTCTTGTCTTTGTCTTGTCTTTGTCTTGTCTTTGTCTTGTCTTTGTCTTGTCTTTGTCTTGTCTTTGTCTTGTCTTTGTCTTGTCTTTGTCTTGTCTTTGTCTTGTCTTTGTCTTGTCTTTGTCTTGTCTTTGTCTTGTCTTTGTCTTGTCTTTGTCTTGTCTTTGTCTTGTCTTTGTCTTGTCTTTGTCTTGTCTTTGTCTTGTCTTTGTCTTGTCTTTGTCTTGTCTTTGTCTTGTCTTTGTCTTGTCTTTGTCTTGTCTTTGTCTTGTCTTTGTCTTGTCTTTGTCTTGTCTTTGTCTTGTCTTTGTCTTGTCTTTGTCTTGTCTTTGTCTTGTCTTTGTCTTGTCTTTGTCTTGTCTTTGTCTTGTCTTTGTCTTGTCTTTGTCTTGTCTTTGTCTTGTCTTTGTCTTGTCTTTGTCTTGTCTTTGTCTTGTCTTTGTCTTGTCTTTGTCTTGTCTTTGTCTTGTCTTTGTCTTGTCTTTGTCTTGTCTTTGTCTTGTCTTTGTCTTGTCTTTGTCTTGTCTTTGTCTTGTCTTTGTCTTGTCTTTGTCTTGTCTTTGTCTTGTCTTTGTCTTGTCTTTGTCTTGTCTTTGTCTTGTCTTTGTCTTGTCTTTGTCTTGTCTTTGTCTTGTCTTTGTCTTGTCTTTGTCTTGTCTTTGTCTTGTCTTTGTCTTGTCTTTGTCTTGTCTTTGTCTTGTCTTTGTCTTGTCTTTGTCTTGTCTTTGTCTTGTCTTTGTCTTGTCTTTGTCTTGTCTTTGTCTTGTCTTTGTCTTGTCTTTGTCTTGTCTTTGTCTTGTCTTTGTCTTGTCTTTGTCTTGTCTTTGTCTTGTCTTTGTCTTGTCTTTGTCTTGTCTTTGTCTTGTCTTTGTCTTGTCTTTGTCTTGTCTTTGTCTTGTCTTTGTCTTGTCTTTGTCTTGTCTTTGTCTTGTCTTTGTCTTGTCTTTGTCTTGTCTTTGTCTTGTCTTTGTCTTGTCTTTGTCTTGTCTTTGTCTTGTCTTTGTCTTGTCTTTGTCTTGTCTTTGTCTTGTCTTTGTCTTGTCTTTGTCTTGTCTTTGTCTTGTCTTTGTCTTGTCTTTGTCTTGTCTTTGTCTTGTCTTTGTCTTGTCTTTGTCTTGTCTTTGTCTTGTCTTTGTCTTGTCTTTGTCTTGTCTTTGTCTTGTCTTTGTCTTGTCTTTGTCTTGTCTTTGTCTTGTCTTTGTCTTGTCTTTGTCTTGTCTTTGTCTTGTCTTTGTCTTGTCTTTGTCTTGTCTTTGTCTTGTCTTTGTCTTGTCTTTGTCTTGTCTTTGTCTTGTCTTTGTCTTGTCTTTGTCTTGTCTTTGTCTTGTCTTTGTCTTGTCTTTGTCTTGTCTTTGTCTTGTCTTTGTCTTGTCTTTGTCTTGTCTTTGTCTTGTCTTTGTCTTGTCTTTGTCTTGTCTTTGTCTTGTCTTTGTCTTGTCTTTGTCTTGTCTTTGTCTTGTCTTTGTCTTGTCTTTGTCTTGTCTTTGTCTTGTCTTTGTCTTGTCTTTGTCTTGTCTTTGTCTTGTCTTTGTCTTGTCTTTGTCTTGTCTTTGTCTTGTCTTTGTCTTGTCTTTGTCTTGTCTTTGTCTTGTCTTTGTCTTGTCTTTGTCTTGTCTTTGTCTTGTCTTTGTCTTGTCTTTGTCTTGTCTTTGTCTT
>NC_080672.1:192738538-192763626 GCF_030247195.1 Topomyia yanbarensis
CTTGGACGGTTGTGTTTCGCCGAAAGGAAGAAGCAAGAAATAATAAATTCGTTCATGTCACCTCCAAAAATTGATTCATTTAAGCATAGGCAACACTCCCGGCAACCGGTTGCCCGGAGTTGAAGTTGCATTTTTGTTACAAAGTAAGTATTTCCGAAATAATTCAACAAACGATAAATCTATCACAAATTCTCGGCAGCCGGCTGCCCAGAGCAACAAACAAATGATAACACTCCAGAGAGTTGCGTAGATCGTATCGCTTATCAAGGTGAATCCTGATTTGTGTAACGCTTTACCCCATCCCACTAACAAAAACTCCTTCCCATGGCAAACGTGGAGATGCAGAGGTATACACGGTCTCCATAACAACGTTTGCCACACTAACATTCCTTTCCTTCCCCGATGACTGTAAGGACGTGGCCGGCGCCGTTATTGACATTTTAAAATATAGAACTCTCGAGTTTTGCACATTGAGGATGGATAGCTACTCCCAGGCCCCATCTGTTGATTCTCTGTGCAATTTCGATTGTTCTGGTCAATCACGGAGTAGCAACTACGAATTGTGCGGTCATCATGCTCATGCTCATGCTCATGCTCTTTGTCTTGTCTTTGTCTTGTCTTATCTTTGTCTTGTCTTTGTCTTGTCTTTGTCTTGTCTTTGTCTTGTCTTTGTCTTGTCTTTGTCTTGTCTTTGTCTTGTCTTTGTCTTGTCTTTGTCTTGTCTTTGTCTTGTCTTTGTCTTGTCTTTGTCTTGTCTTTGTCTTGTCTTTGTCTTGTCTTTGTCTTGTCTTTGTCTTGTCTTTGTCTTGTCTTTGTCTTGTCTTTGTCTTGTCTTTGTCTTGTCTTTGTCTTGTCTTTGTCTTGTCTTTGTCTTGTCTTTGTCTTGTCTTTGTCTTGTCTTTGTCTTGTCTTTGTCTTGTCTTTGTCTTGTCTTTGTCTTGTCTTTGTCTTGTCTTTGTCTTGTCTTTGTCTTGTCTTTGTCTTGTCTTTGTCTTGTCTTTGTCTTGTCTTTGTCTTGTCTTTGTCTTGTCTTTGTCTTGTCTTTGTCTTGTCTTTGTCTTGTCTTTGTCTTTGTCTTGCCTTTGTCTTTGTCTTTGTCTTGTCTTTGTCTTGTCTTTGTCTTGTCTTGTCTTTGTCTTGTCTTTGTCTTGTCTTTGTCTTGTCTTTGTCTTGTCTTTGTCTTGTCTTTGTCTTGTCTTTGTCTTGTCTTTGTCTTGTCTTTGTCTTGTCTTTGTCTTGTCTTTGTCTTGTCTTTGTCTTGTCTTTGTCTTGTCTTTGTCTTGTCTTTGTCTTGTCTTTGTCTTTGTCTTGTCTTTGTCTTGTCTTTGTCTTGTCTTTGTCTTGTCTTTGTCTTGTCTTTGTCTTGTCTTTGTCTTGTCTTTGTCTTGTCTTTGTCTTGTCTTTGTCTTGTCTTTGTCTTGTCTTTGTCTTGTCTTTGTCTTGTCTTTGTCTTGTCTTTGTCTTGTCTTTGTCTTGTCTTTGTCTTGTCTTTGTCTTGTCTTTGTCTTGTCTTTGTCTTGTCTTTGTCTTGTCTTTGTCTTGTCTTTGTCTTGTCTTTGTCTTGTCTTTGTCTTGTCTTTGTCTTGTCTTTGTCTTGTCTTTGTCTTGTCTTTGTCTTGTCTTTGTCTTGTCTTTGTCTTGTCTTTGTCTTGTCTTTGTCTTGTCTTTGTCTTGTCTTTGTCTTGTCTTTGTCTTGTCTTTGTCTTGTCTTTGTCTTGTCTTTGTCTTGTCTTTGTCTTGTCTTTGTCTTGTCTTTGTCTTGTCTTTGTCTTGTCTTTGTCTTGTCTTTGTCTTGTCTTTGTCTTGTCTTTGTCTTGTCTTTGTCTTGTCTTTGTCTTGTCTTTGTCTTGTCTTTGTCTTGTCTTTGTCTTGTCTTTGTCTTGTCTTTGTCTTGTCTTTGTCTTGTCTTTGTCTTGTCTTTGTCTTGTCTTTGTCTTGTCTTTGTCTTGTCTTTGTCTTTGTCTTTGTCTTTGTCTTTGTCTTTGTCTTGTCTTTGTCTTGTCTTTGTCTTGTCTTGTCTTTGTCTTGTCTTTGTCTTGTCTTTGTCTTGTCTTTGTCTTGTCTTTGTCTTGTCTTTGTCTTGTCTTTGTCTTGTCTTTGTCTTGTCTTTGTCTTGTCTTTGTCTTGTCTTTGTCTTGTCTTTGTCTTGTCTTTGTCTTGTCTTTGTCTTGTCTTTGTCTTGTCTTTGTCTTGTCTTTGTCTTGTCTTTGTCTTGTCTTTGTCTTGTCTTTGTCTTGTCTTTGTCTTGTCTTTGTCTTGTCTTTGTCTTGTCTTTGTCTTGTCTTTGTCTTGTCTTTGTCTTGTCTTTGTCTTGTCTTTGTCTTGTCTTTGTCTTGTCTTTGTCTTGTCTTTGTCTTGTCTTTGTCTTGTCTTTGTCTTGTCTTTGTCTTGTCTTTGTCTTGTCTTTGTCTTGTCTTTGTCTTGTCTTTGTCTTGTCTTTGTCTTGTCTTTGTCTTGTCTTTGTCTTGTCTTTGTCTTGTCTTTGTCTTTGTCTTGTCTTTGTCTTTGTCTTGTCTTTGTCTTGTCTTTGTCTTGTCTTTGTCTTGTCTTTGTCTTGTCTTGTCTTTGTCTTGTCTTTGTCTTGTCTTTGTCTTGTCTTTGTCTTGTCTTTGTCTTGTCTTCGTCTTGTCTTTGTCTTGTCTTTGTCTTGTCTTTGTCTTGTCTTTGTCTTGTCTTTGTCTTGTCTTTGTCTTGTCTTTGTCTTGTCTTTGTCTTGTCTTTGTCTTGTCTTTGTCTTGTCTTTGTCTTGTCTTTGTCTTGTCTTTGTCTTGTCTTTGTCTTGTCTTTGTCTTGTCTTTGTCTTGTCTTTGTCTTGTCTTTGTCTTGTCTTTGTCTTGTCTTTGTCTTGTCTTTGTCTTGTCTTTGTCTTGTCTTTGTCTTGTCTTTGTCTTGTCTTTGTCTTGTCTTTGTCTTGTCTTTGTCTTGTCTTTGTCTTGTCTTTGTCTTGTCTTTGTCTTGTCTTTGTCTTGTCTTTGTCTTGTCTTTGTCTTGTCTTTGTCTTGTCTTTGTCTTGTCTTTGTCTTGTCTTTGTCTTGTCTTTGTCTTGTCTTTGTCTTGTCTTTGTCTTGTCTTTGTCTTGTCTTTGTCTTGTCTTTGTCTTGTCAACTCATTGGACAAACGTATGGCGTGGCCAGGTTGGAGACTATTGAGGTGTTGCGGGCGGGAGGATGTTGACCGCCGTTATTGTAGGTAGAGGAATCAGGATATATTATTACTTGGCCTGTCATGCGCATAATAATATCATTATTGTCTTGGGAGGGACCAGAACATGATTATCTACTTCATTTTTTGCATTTTCTGCTTATTCTAGCTATAATCAGTGGATTGCATTTTTGTCGTTCTGCTTGTATTCGGTGTTGCCTCTTTTTCTGGTAGTTAGTGTAAAGCGCGCGTCATCGGTTGTATATCTGACATACAAAGCCGGTCGTTTTAGGTACTTAGGTGGTGCCGCTCAAAATGCATTCCAGTTAGCATAAAAACCCGCGCGAATATTCATTGCTTAAAAATCGGTATTTTATTCAATCGTTCATGAAGAAAAAGCAATACGTAGCTGTCGTTTCATTTACTATAGTAGTATCAATGATGATTAACTATAAATGTTATATTACGAAATCTTGGTCTAGGCGTTATGTTATATTGTATTATTCTTGGACGGTTGTGTTTCGCCGAAAGGAAGAAGCAAGAAATAATAAATTCGTTCATGTCACCTCCAAAAATTGATTCATTTAAGCATAGGCAACACTCCCGGCAATCGGTTGCCCGGAGTTGAAGTTGCATTTTTGTTACAAAGTAAGTATTTCCGAAATAATTCAACAAACGATAAATCTATCACAAATTCTCGGCAGCCGGCTGCCCAGAGCAACAAACAAATGATAACACTCCAGAGAGTTGCATAGATCGTATCGCTTATCAAGGTGAATCCTGATTTGTGTAACGCTTTACCCCATCCCACTAACAAAAACTCCTTCCCATGGCAAACGTGGAGATGCAGAGGTATACACGGTCTCCATAACAACGTTTGCCACACTAACATTCCTTTCCTTCCCCGATGACTGTAAGGACGTGGCCGGCGCCGTTATTGACATTTTAAAATATAGAACTCTCGAGTTTTGCACATTGAGGATGGATAGCTACTCCCAGTCCCCATCTGTTGATTCTCTGTGCAATTTCGATTGTTCTGGTCAATCACGGAGTAGCAACTACGAATTGTGCGGTCATCATGCTCATGCTCATGCTCATGCTCATAATATCTTGCACACTGACATGATTGACGCCAATGTCTGTGGTGAATTCTGGGAAGAAACCGAAATATTCGCGATCACGATCTTCTTCAGAAAATGTGATATAGATGTCTTGAAAGATGGTTGCGAAAATATTGCAGATTTGTTCCGAGTTGACACTGACATTTTCTTTAAGCTTCATTTTTGAAGGGAAGTTTTCCGATTTTAAATTATTTTTAACATGATTAAAGAAATTTTTTGGGCAAGTTTTTTTTGAAGTTCGGTTTTTGAGTTATACTCTTCAAATGCTATATTAATGGATAGGTTTAGCTAATCGCAAATGTCCAAATAGTTAAATAAGTTCCTTTCATTTCGGATTTTTCTATGCTTTTTGTGGGCCTTTTGCTCACGATTTTTTAAATTTTTTATTTGCTCGTTATACCAAACTGGATATTTTGTGTTGCCTTGTCGCCTAATTTTTTCAGTGGTACTTGTTCAACTATTATATTAAACAATTTTGTGTAAAAGAGGTCTACTGAATTTTCGATACTTACTTCATTTCTAAACGACGTTTGCCAGTCTATACTGCTTAGTCTTTGTTTTATGTTGTCAAAATTTGCCAATTGAAATTGAAAGGCCTCTTCGTAATCGCAGTGCATCGTAATCGCTCCAGTCCTTCTTCAGTTCCTTCCATACCTTCCTTGTACCCAAAAAGCGCCAACCTGAGTTATCGATATTATTGTCGTTATTTAATTCGGCTTCCAAACTGGGGCATGAATCAAGCGATGATGTAGCGTTTTGACTTGCCGTTATGTTTGATGAAAGAGTCTTAAATTCGTCAAGGATATCAATAGTTAGTGCAGAATATGTGAAGTTTTGACTGGTGGATATGTTCGCTGACAGCTCGTCAAGAATATCAATCCCCAGCGTCGGGTTTGACGTTATAGTGATACTAGCCGCTGTGTCCAGAGACAGTTGATTAAGCTGGCTTATTTCATCATTCATGGTGCGCAGTTCAGCTGATAGCTCTGACGTTACCGTTTTCAGCGTTCTATATACATTATTTTTCATTGTCGTCATTGCTGTACCAAATAGCGAGTTAATGTGATTTTTAATGGCAACAACACTTCCAGTCAAACTGCTGTTTTTGTTTATTGCTATCAATTCCTGTTTTATTGTTGTAAGCAAAATTTCTAGGCCATCGATCGTCAGCAAACCCGTAGGTTGGAAATCCAAGCTCATTGAGTTACTTCAACAAGCCGTCAGCTAACAGTTCCATAACAAAGGTGACAGAACGCCGCCCTGAGGACAACCGCAAATACTCAACTTCCGTATCTCAGTCTGTCGCAGTGACGAGCAAAGTATGCGGTTACTAAGCATTGCGTTTATCCAACCCGAAATACATGCAGGTATCCCATGACCGCGCGTCGCTTCCAGAATAGACTGGAAGGACACATTGTCAAAAGCACCCTCAATATCTAGGAATACACCCAAGTTAGATTGCTTGAGCGAGAAGGCTTTCTCAATGTTGTAAGCAATATCGTGAAGCAGAGTGATGTGGATTTCCCACACTGATATGCATGTTACATTTTGTGCAGTCGATATTCAACTAAACTAACGTTCCTGATGTGATGATCGATTATCCGTTCTAAAGCTTTCAGAAGAAAAGAACTTAAGCTGATAGGCCTAAAACTCTTGGCTTCTTCATAGCTTGAGCGCCCCCCTTTGGGAATAAATCTAACAGTTATTTCTCGCCATGCTTTCGGGATATACCCGGTAGCAAGACTGGGAAGCAAAATCTTTTTCAAGACATGTTTAAGAATATCAAATCCCTTTTGCAGTAGCACGGGAAGTATTCCATCTTTTCCGGGTGATTTGTATGGAGCAATGGGAATAAATCTAACAGTTATTTCTCGCCATGCTTTCGGGATATACCCGGTAGCAAGACTGGAAAGCAAAATCTTTTTCAAGACTTGTTTAAGAATATCAAATCCCGTTTGCAGTAGCACGGGAAGTATTCCATCTTTTCCGGGTGATTTGTATGGAGCAAAGCTGTCAACTGCCCACTTGACCGATTCAGTGGAAACCAATGTGCGTGCTAACGCCCACGAGTCCGAATCACCAGAATAAGATCTTTGAACATTGTTCAGCTCCGGATCGATACAACCTGGAAAGTGTGTCGAAGAGACAATTAAGCACATCTGTTTCGTCCGTCACACAAACACCATCTCTGGTTTTTAAGGAGTTCATCTGAAAATCATTCGATTTGGAGAGAATTTTATTTAACCTGCTAGCCTCGTTCAGACCAGAGACATTAGTGCATAGGCTTTGCCAGCCAGCCCATTCTGCAGATCTAAGACATTTCTTATATGCACTACGAGCTGACCTGAAAGCCCTGGAGTCATCACGCTGACGCCGGTTCCAAGTTCTTATCATAACTTTCTTCATTCTTTCAAGCTCAGCCCTCCACCAAGGGGTTCCCCTAGTCGATTTAACAGTACGAAGTGGACAAGCTTCTTCGTAGGATGCTAATATGAATGAGTTTGTCGTATCCACGACGTCATCTAAGTCGTCTAGTTTACTAATTGTTGGAAAATATCCATGAAATTTAGTCGCCAAGTTTTCCAAAAAGAGGTCCCAGTTTGTAGATTTAGGATTACGATGTGTTACTACCTTGAAGGTGACATCAAAATGATCGAAAAATATATATTTATGATCGGATAGAGACGGTTCAGTTTCATTTGGAACCTGCCAATTTCCCAGCTCATGCAAAATTTTGTCAGAGAAAAGTGTTATGTCTAACACCTCCTCCCTCCCAGACCTCACAAAAGTTGGTCGGTTTCCCACATTCAGAATATGGAGATTTGTACTACTTATGTACTCCATCAGTTCAGAGCCTCTCAGATTGATGTCTGAGCGGCCCCAAATGATGTGATGAGCATTCGCATCACAACACAGATATCGCGAGTTGTGAGCTCCGATATGAGACACGCGTCAATAGCCTTATTTGCAAGAATGCAAGCACGAGGCATTTCACGTGGGTTAGTCATGCCTGTCTTGTTGTAAGCAATGAAGGCAGTGTTAAGTAACTTTCCAAAATAGATGTTTCCTTTATGGAAATACGGTTCTTGAACCAATGCTATGGAAGCTTTACCTTCCTGCATGAGTCGAGATAAATTCATAGTTGCTGTACGTTTTTGTTTGAGATTGATTTGTGCTATTCTAACCATTGTTGATTAGAGAACTGTACATTTTATCTCCAATGTAAATTGCACAACAACTAGAGGACACCAAGCCAGTTGGGATGTTAACGCATATAACGAGCCATATCAGGTTTAAATGGGACACGATCATCTGATTCCCACGATTTGCGAAGAAAATAATGGTCCACTGTGTCAGAGATTCGCATAACACAGTAAGGGCAAAACCCTAAATGCTCCGTGCGCGACTGGCATATTTTAGACCCTCCAGTCATCAAATCCTCGACACGGAACTACACCTTGACTTAGGGTCTCCTACTTTCAGTCACCTCCTACGACTTGGGAGCAGGACCCCAGTGGCTCAATTCTTGGCCGGATACCACACGGCCTCTGGGCAGGTTCATCTGTACACATCGAAATTTGATATTCGAAACTCAACAAAACTTCACCGAACTACCATCAGCCGAGAGTCTCAGCAAACCCCCAGCCAACAAAAATTCGGCAAAATTAAGCGGATCATCGGTGAAAAAAAACTTCGGTGCGTAGAGTGAACGTTCCGCTGGGGAGTTCGCCCAACTCTTCCCAGGCTCCGTTCGCAATTGAGAATGTTTTAAACCCCCTCAACAATTTTACCCATAGCACGGGTCGCATGACACTATGGAATTGGGGTTCCCTGTTTGGTGGATTTTTACCACTGGAACAGGTAGTCCATAGTGTAATGCTTGGCCGGTTGAAACAACCACTACCGACACTACACGGCTTATCTAGGCTGTTCGGTGAAAGAAGCTGACATTGAAGGACAGCTTCCATAGATGGCCGAACAGCCGAAGATAACGACGATAATGGTTTGCCACACACTCTGCAGCGCTTGGTTCAGAAAAGGATACCTAAAAAGAACTTGGACGGACACAGATCACACCTGTTACATCATCGCCATCTAGTTTCAGGCGGTGATTCATTATATTTTCGAGGGATAATATAGTGTTGTGGTGTATAGTGAAATGTATGAACGTGAATGCACTACCCTAAGAATGTGTTGACTAAAAGCCATTGTTTTCACTGTACTAAAACAGTAGTTTAACTATAATTTATACTACAGTCTAATATGACATTGCAATACAAAATCAATAAATTTTAACCTTTCACTATAAAATTTCAAAATTCACTTAGTTAGTGAAAAAGGAGACGGGGTTGGACGGATAGTACGGTAGTAGAAATAAAACAATTTTAGCAGTTTTAAAGGTTTTCAGAATCTTTTATTCTAGTTGGACACGAATTATAGGAATTTTGGTTACTCGAATTTTACAGTACATTGAAATACTTTGTATAATATCAATTAACTTCTGTTTAACAATGAATATCTTTCCAGAATCAGTTTAAACAAGCATTTCAATGAAAAACATTGACAATGATAACTTAATGTGGGTGAACATGCAGGTTATCAAAGTCACCCCGCAATACGAAAACGGAGTTCAACTTGAAATCATTTTTGGAAAAATAGTTGTAAGCGGACAATTTTAGGTAAAACCATCCAATCTTATTCTCCATACATCAGTACATGGTTTAAAAATATTAAACTTGAAAAAAATGTGTTGCGTCTAGAAATATGTAATGATTACTTCGAAAAGTGATCAATGTCACCCCGGTTTACGGTACACAAGCAAATTGTGTTGAACGCGTCGGAGTGCCATTTACTTAGTAGCTGTAATGGAATAACTTGCTGCTAAAGTGTTAAAATTGGAAGAAAATGCTGCCTGTGACAACAAAAAGACGAATTATCCCACGTCTTCAACAGCTGGCGATTCGTAACATCGAAAAATTGAACAAACAAGTGACCATTGCTCAAGGTGGTGTATTGCAAAACATCCAATCAGTAGTGCTGCCCAAGAAGACCGAAAAGAAAGCATAAATCGAACGCTGAAACTCGCAAATGAAATGCATATTGCTGTAAAAACTCTCCTTTTCAGGACGATCACACATTTTTGATTATGAACAAAATTGAAATTGCGAATCTGAATGGGCCAATCGACGAACTGCATTTCTATCGAGCAAATTTACCCGCCAAAAAACCATTTCCCGACAGGAAATTCTGTGCTGGAGCAGCAATTTCTTTGCGATTTTGTCGTCTTTTGCACATACATAGTTTATTTGGAGTATTTTTGGAATCATCAAGTTATCAATTTGCAACATTCTTTGAAAATATTGTTGAACTTTTATAAATCAAGACACGAAAACGAGCGTTTGACCGTCGTCCTACTACCAGCATCAGGGAAGTAGCAGATCAGCATTTTTCGCTACATGGCCCGTACCAAAGTCCACCGGTGGAAAGTCTCCCCGCAAGCAGTAAGCAACGAAGGCCGTGTAAAAGTACCCCAGTCACGGTTGGCTTTAGTAGGCCTCATCGCTACCGAACTGAAACTGTCGCCCTGCGAGAAATTCACAGCAATCAGCATTCTATTTATTTATTCATTTATTTATTTATTTATTTATTTATTTATTTATTTATTTATTTATTTCGTCAATTAAATATAGACTACATTATATAAATATTAATTGCTTATATACTATCCTGTAAACTATTTCTATGTACTATGATGCCGTAAAGAGTTGAAAAACTGTTTTAAACTTGTTCGGGGCATGGTAAGGTCAATACTTTCACAATGCTCGTTATACACAGCCATCATCTGGTTTAGTGGTCCGAATTTAGCATAGTCTGTACGGTGATGACCTATCGCGAACAAATTTCTATTGCGTAATTGACGAGTAGGAGCATATAAATTTAATTTTGACAATATGTAAGATGAGTCAATACGCTGCATGACGATATCGTTTAGAAACGAGATCATAGCATAGTCCCGACGTTCTTTCAATGTTTGAATATCTATCAACATACAACGTGTTTCATAAGATGGAAGAGGGAATACTGTCCATCTTAACTTGCGTAGTGCATATAATAGAAACTGTTTTTGGATTGACTCAATTCTCACTTCGTGTTTTTTTATGAATGGTGACCAAATAATACTACAATATTCTAAAATAGACCGAACATATGCTACGTGAAGAGTTTTAATTGTGTAAGGATCTTGAAAGTGATATCCGAAGCGTTTTATAAAATTAAGCATATTACTAGCTCTATGAACAATTGTGTTGTAATGTTGCACAAATTTAAATTTTTAATCTAAGATAACTCCTAAATCTCTTATTTTATCGCATTTCTGAACGGTTTGATTACCTAATGTAATTGACACGGAAGCCGTGATTTGTTTTCTGCTAAAAGTCATGAGATTACATTTTTTAACATTTAACTCCAGTAAACATTTACAACACCATGTATAAAAGATTTGTGTTTCATCGTGAAAAACATTATAATCATTATTATTTCTAATTTCTAAAAATAGCTTCATATCATCCGCATATATGAGAATATTAATGTTTTTTAAAATAAGAGAGATGTCGTTGACATATAAAATAAAAAGAAGAGGTCCTAAGTGTGAACCTTGCGGAACCCCCGAAGTAACTTTAATTATATCAGATTTCATCTCATAGAATTTTACTATTTGCTGACGATCTGTTAAATACGACTTAATCCAATTGAGGAGTCTCATCTCGATTCCCAATTTTTCAAGTTTGAATATTAACATGGGAATGTCCAGCTTATCGAAAGCTTTGCTGAAGTCAGTGTAAAGAGCTTCTATATGATTTCCTTTATCCATGGCATTTAACGAGTAATCAACAAATTCTAAAAGGTTTGTACTAGTTGAACTGCCTTTAAAAAACCCATGTTGTGAATTTGTTATTTTATGTTTGACTTGGTTGAAAATGGTTTTATTTATGATGGATTCGAAAAGTTTGGGAAAGCAAGACAGAATGGCAATTCCACGATAATTGCGAATATCAGATTTTATTTTTATAGCAACATTCTCACTAGGTCATTATTATGCCAAGGCGACAAATAAACAGCCTTGCGTAAGAAACAAGCACCGATAGCAACCGATGCACTCATACTTATTCATCGATTTGTTTTCCCTTTTTTACGCTACCCGTACATAATTATGTACTTTGGAATTGTAACTGATTCCTCCCATCTTGATGTACATAGAATAGTAAAGTCAGGTTAGCTAGGTTAGCTCTTAAGATTTTAAAACCGAATAAAGGAGAGGATGTTAAACCACCAAGCCACTTACATCCTAAATGAAAATGTAAAGAACTTCCATATCCAAAACTTAACAATAACGTTAAAATCCAAAATGGCGACCGTGGTCAATTGCAAGTACAATCTATGGAACCTGTGTGATTTTATAAGTGCTATTAGACATCAACGGAATGAAAAATGATACCGAACCGTGAGGAGAAGTGAACTTCAGGTGACTGTGATCAGATGTGGAAGGATAGAATGTGTTGGGCTCGTTCTGCAATACACTTGTGAAATAAAGAAAGAACCTTGGAAGCTTCGTTCGTTTGAAATTTCTAATTATCGAACCTCCGATTTTTATCTTGGGCTGATACTACGATAAAAAGTGACTACGATTTTGCATCGCCAGTAAAGTTTTTGTGTTGAGAATTCTATAATGCTGATGCGGTGGCCGCGAGAAAAGATATCTATGTGTTGTGGAAATGTACCACCCCCCCCCCCCCCCCCCACTGAAGAACACAAAATATGAAGTGAAAATGGACATCTAAGACCTACTAGTAATCGTTAGAACGAACTCAAATTAGTGACAAGTGACAAGAAATTCAGAAGAATTCACACAAAAAACAGTTATCTACCCAAGTAACAATTGAAGTTTTATAGCACGCTACAAGTGCAATCTAAGTTTTATTAGTGGCTAAAAAACTATCATAAAACCACAATTGTTACTAGGGCTATACACCCGAATAACACCATGAGGAAGTGAAGCAGCTGTACGGCAACAGTTTGGTACCGATGCCGCCACACTAGCCACAGGCCCACGAGTTATTGCAAATTAATTCGACACGTAGCAGTATCTCTTCCTACTCAGACGGTTTGGGTGCATGACTGATGGAGCGTGACGGTGATACTAGCAACAGCAGCAGAATCCGAAGGTAAGAGTTCGATGAACAGAAAACGTTGCTGATGTAAATCAAGATAACGGATCAGTAAATCAGAAAACGCTGAGAAGATGTAAATCAAGATATGACGTAAGCTCAGTTGCTAAATTCTTTATGAAAGCAGGTGGAATTCCATCAGGTCCTGAGCCTTTAGTGGCATCTAGATCATTGAGACCAGACAAGATATCTTGAACATTAATGTGACTGACACCAACATCCCTTGAATAATCAGGAAAATAAGAAAAATATTCAAAGTCACGATCATTGTCTGAATAGTTAGAATAAGTTTCTTGAAAAAATGTTGCGAAGAGATTACAAATATCTTTTGAAGTTTCACCCTCTTTCCCATCTAAAGACATTTTTGATGGGAAGTTGCATGAATTCAACTTAGTTTTGATGTAATTAAAAAAGTTTTTTGGGCATGACTTGATCTCATTTTCAGTTTTTGCATTATATACAGTTAGTGCCGAAGAAATAGCCAAAGTTAGTTGGTCACGAATGTTAAGGTATTTTTCCAAATTATCCTGATTATTGTGTTTTCTGTAAATTTTGTGAGCTTTTTGCTTCCGATTTTTCAAATTAATAATTTCCTTGTTGAACCAAACTGGATTTTTGGATGCATGATTTCGTCGTTTTTTCGTGAGTGGAACTTCCTCCTGTATTATTTGCCGTAAAATATTATAAAAGATCTCCACTCCACATTCACCGTTCACTTGATTCTTTAAAAGGGACTGCCAATTAGCACTGCTTAATTTATATTTAATATTTTCATAATTTGCTTTTCTATAATCGAAAACGTCCTCGAAGTCACAATCAATGAAATTATGATTCTTGTGCACAAAAATAGAGAATTCTATTGCTGTGTGAAACGTTTCATTTTTCCATAAGGGAGAATGAGATTCATAAACACAGAAATCTTCATTAATGTTTGTTAATAGCAGATCTAAATAACGATTGTGTTGATTTTTTATATGGTTTATTTGATTGAGTCCTAGCAATGCAATTTTCTCAAACATATATTGTAATGTTTCGTTATCACCAACGACAGGAAGTAGAATGCTCTCATTTTCAGAGTCAGGAATAAAATCTAAGTTGCGCTGATTAAAATCACCATAAATATGAACTTTGAATTCTGGAGGAAAATTAGAGATTATTTCTTCAGCCGCTTGAAAGAAAATCTCATATGTTGATTTGCAAGCTAGGTCCGGTGGAAAGTACACTGAGACAAAAATGTGGATTTCATCAGCGATATGTGCTTTAACCCATACATGTTCAAATTCTTTGAATTTTGGTGAGACAATAAGATCGGAATTAAATATAGATGAAACTGCGATGAGAATTCCTCCGCCTGACATTCTTTGGGTTAGTCGTAAATTACGATCGTCTCTAAAAACATTATAGTCACTACCAAAAACCTCTTCACTCTTTATATCCTCATTCCAACTTGTTTCGGTACCTAGAATTATCGAAAATGAGGAGCCTAATATATTCTTATGGATTTCGTTCATCTTTACGGCGCTCCTCATTCTATTAAAATTTTGACAGTAAACCAAAATTTCAGTGGCTTTCGAAGAAGTTGGTTGTGATTCGTTATTCGTAAAAATATTGTTTAAAACTATTGTACTGTTACCAGCTGCGTCATGCTTATCCTGGTCTGCCTCTGAGAAGTGCGTTAAAATTGGCGAAAACACGAACGTTCACAGGAGCAAGATGAACTATGATGTTTATTGTTATGGTGATTGTTGTTAAGACCATTGTTGTTTCTATTGCAAATGCTGTTTCTGTTGTTGTTGTTGTTGCTGTTGCTGTAACTGCTGTTTCTGTTTTCGTTGTGGTTGTTGTTATTTCTGTTGTAGTTGTTATTGCTGTTGTAGTTGCTGTTTTTGTTGTAGTTGCTTATTCTGTGATTATTGTTGTTGTTGTTGTTGTTACTGCTGTTAATGTTGTTGTTTCTGTTTCCGTTGTGGTCGTTATTGTTTATGTTGTGCCTGTTTCTATTGAAATTGTTGGTGGTATTATTGGACTTGTAGCTGTTGTTTTTGTTGCTATTGTTGTTGTTTCTATTTTGGTTGTAGTTGTGATTATTGTTATTGTTGTACTTATTGCGGTTCCTGTTCTTATTGCACTTGCTATCTTTGTTGTTGTAGTTGTTATTGTTATTACTGTTGATATTGCTGTATCTTGTACCCTGTTTTCTTCTCGATTTTTTACTCTTTGCTGCTTTATCTTTCTCTTTTTGTTGTTTAATGCGACGCTGTTTACGTAAGTCATATTCCGACCAGTCGGAGCGCCACACTCTTTTCGAACCAAGTGTGCGTCGACTAGGCATGATCGAGCGGGCCTAAATTGTGACGCAAAACAAACCACAAACCAACAAGTTCTTTTCAGGACTAGCCAATTGTTATACAAATATTCCAGTAAGATATAAATGAAATTTTCGTTTTCCATTGCCTTACAACCTCCCTCCCCCTTTCCTCCCGGCTTGAATTACTATCAATCTTGATGATGCTGTGCGGTGGGGGCATAGGCAGTTTTTATTATAGTGGAATATTTAGGTTTGCGCGTTTTTTCCCAAAAGTTTTTTAGCTGTGCTGTTTTCAATGAAGTTGTAGTTGAATTCAAAATAAAATAGTTTACTTCTATTGTCAGAGGTGGACCTTCCAACGAAAACTAGTCTGGCTCGCTTGGAATCTAATTGTACGGACCAACCACTGCTTTCACAAAATCGGTTATTTTCAGTAATTGTACATTCTACAACATTAGTCACAACTATTTCCAATCAGCGCAAAAATCGAAGGTTTTCATTCAGTACAACAGCAGATTTTCACGTTTAAAAAACAGGCAGCATTCTGGCCAAAAATTTTGAAACCGAGCACCTATATCGAAACGTTAGAAAACGTTCGATTTTTGTAAATTGAATCATTACACTAAACTGTCTACAAATCACAAATAACTTTTGATTTTGTGCCATTCTACGTGAAAGCGACGGTATTGTTCACAAGTGGCTCACTTACCATCCAACGCTCTTGACAAGCCACTTTCTGATGCTTGTAATAACAAAACTTCAATTTCATTCTTTGTCGATAAATTGATGGCCCTGAAAAGGGCCTTTTGTTTGGGCAGTGTTCGAAATTGCCATCTGAGACGGCGTGCTTGGCCAACTCTTCTGACAGCAGCAAACGGACGGCGGTTTGAATTTCGCGGGAGATGCTGCAAATGAACTGCTGTATGCTGATGCTGCAAACGAACTGAGCGTGAGCAACAGCATGTTGAGTTTTTGTACCTGACTACACCACAATGTAAGCTCGTCCTTTTTTGTGTTGTCCTCAATATGTGTTCTTCGTAGCTCCTCCACTTCGTTGGTCGATACACAAGCAAATTGTGTTGAACGCATCGGAGTGCCGTTTACTTAGTAGCTGTAATGGAATACCTTTCTGCTAAAGTGTGGAAGGAATTGCTGCTCGTGACAACAAAAAGACGAATTATCCCACGTCTTCAGTAGCTGGAGATTCGTAACAACGAAAAGTTGAACAAACTGCTCTCCGGAGTGACAATTGCTCAGGGCGGTGTGTTGCCAAATATCCAAGCCGTACTGCTTTCCAAGAAGACCGAAAAGAAAGCATAAATCGAACGCTGAGACTTACCAAAGAAATGCTCTTGTAAAAACCGTCCTTTTCAGGATGACCGCATATTTTTTGATAAAGAACAAAATTGAAATTGTGTTTCCAATACGGAGATTATCGAACACTCAGGGTAAAGAGAGTAATGTAATACAGCACCTTGGTAAAATGTTTGAGAATTGAAACCTTTTTTGAATGCGCCTAGTGAAAATGTTTTCCACTTCACTCCAGTTTGTTTCTGACCATATTTGCAATTTGCGTACTGAAATAAATCATAATTTAGGGTTTAACCCAAATTGCTCTCCAGGGAGAAACAGTCCATGAAACAGAAAATGCAAACTTATTCTTTGAAATGATTTTGGTGGCCCTGAAAAGGGCCTTTTTTATGATGATACAAGTGAGTTCTATCTTTTCAACTTCCAAATCTATACAAAGTGCGTCCCTGCCGCTTCAGAGTATAGACGACATTCATTGCGGTTTTGCGCTTGGCGTGTTCAGTGTAGGTCACGGCATCTCGGATGACATTTTCCTGCACACCATCAGCATTCGTAGATTAAATCGGAGATGCATTTTACACTACCACGACGAGCCAGACGCCGAATGGCGGATTTGGTGATTCCCTGGTTTTTATCACGAAGAACCTTGCGATGACGCTTGGTACGGGAACGCAAACATGATACCGCTCATTGTACCGTCCGGACGAGCATGTTGCTCGTGTGGTAAGCGAGCACCCACTGATACAAAACAAGCTCGTGTGACCTGTATATATAACATGCCCGTATGTAATGAAACGATTACATGTTCCTTTTTGACGGCTCTGCGTGAGATGTGCTTGCAAATTGCGCATTTTCCTCGCTGTTTTCGAAGGATTTTTTAAAAATCCTTGTTTTGGTTTATTTATAGTAGTCGCACTAATTCCGAAATCTAATACGAAATACGTGCACGAATTTCCGATCAGATAGTGCAAAAATATTGCGATTTCGATCAGTAGAACGGAAGATATTCGCATTTCAAACCTGGGAAAATTTCTCAACTGAAATTTTTGAAACGAGACCCCATATTGAAACGTTAGAAGCATTCTACTTCAAAATTGATATTTTTAATACATCTAAACATTTCTTATATTGCTCATAGAAACAGTAACACGAAATGTCAATTAACTATATTATTTATTGTTGGATAATAAAATTGATTGTTGCAAGAAATTTTATTCTAGTCTAGTCTCTAGATCATCGATAATCGAACGCCTTTGTGTATAGACGTGTTTTTACGGTCCGCAGTTAATTGTTATTTATTTATCTTTCTACCGTCGCGCGTGTGTTCAATCCTATTAAACAACGGTTATCATAATGAGCTGCAGTGTGACATCTTGTAATATCAGCGACGATCGTTTCTTGTGGCAGTGTGAATTCTGCAGAAAATGTTATCACGCAGCTTGTGTAGGAGTCCAGCGAAATCAAGAAGAATTTATCTCGCACTTCATGATTCCCCTGTGTGCAGATTGCCAGCATAATCTAAAGGTAGGCATAGACACACGAAAAGTGCTGTACCAACAGGAAAAATTATTTGAATCTATAACTACGCAAACGGACTGCAACTTACAAATAGCAGCCGACATAAAAAAGTTCAATTCAATTGTTGACTTATTCGAAAATGTTGAGCTGCAGCTTAAAGAATCAGTGGCGAATGTGAACATAAACACATCGTCGCAAGTGGCAAATGCTGTATCGGCACTATCGCAGGCCATTGACAGTAATTCTTTTAATAAGGCCGATGAGCTGGTCACGCTGAAAAACCATATCACATCACTATTCAACATATCTATGGGATCCACAAAAAAACACATTGAAGAGTATGTAAATGATCTCACTGCCGATTTGACCAGAGAATTGAAAAAAATCTGCAGCGAAGTTCAGAACTTGAGCACCCTTACCATAGATATGGCAGCTCATTGTAATGAACACTACCTGAGTGAATCGCGTCCTACACGTGAAGTTTTAGACGAAGTGAAAATTATAACAAATTCAGTTGGCAGTGACATTCTCAAAGAAGTACAATCTCTTGCCGGCTCAATTAACACTTTGGATAGCAGTATACGCGATGCTTGTTTGCCACCAGCGGGCCCCAGCTTGATGGACGAATTAAATGCCCAATCAACAAAATCGGGTGACTCAGGTCACCGTTCCACTGCCGAAGCTACTGAAGGGTGGCGCTTTTTGGGTTCGAAGAAAGTGTGGCGCTCTGACTGGACGGAGTACGACACACGTAATCAGCATAGAATTCAACAGCAAAAGATGAAAGATAGGGCGATGGCACGAAGAAAACCTAATAAAAAGCAGTTGCATCGGGTAATAAATGATCGCAATAAAAACAGACACCAACGTAGCCGTAATACTAATGAGACAAATAAACATCAGATATCCAGAAGCAGTTATTATAACTATAACCTCAATGACAACAACAATAGCAACAACAATAGCAATAATAATCGTAACAACAATCGCAACAACAATAGCAGCAATAATCACAACAACAACAACAATACGCAATGCGGTCGTCCAACAGCTGGCAACTCTCTTCCCCGGGATAAGGATCTACTTGCGGCGGCAAGGGTGCAATTCTCTAGGCCTCCGTTTGAAAATCAGCGTGGTATCAGGTTTCAACGTGGTGAAACACTGAATCCATACCCGGTTGTACATCAATTTAACTCAACTTTCGCACCAGATAGGTTTGTAACCCCTGTCCTGACGAATTCCTTTTCTCAGCGCTGTTCAGCTTGTTCCTGTGAGCATTCGTGTTTTCGTCCAACCTAACGCACTCTTCAGAGGCAGACCATGACGAACCGGTTACGGATGAAAACGGATCAATAGTTTTGCATGATATTTCTAAGTATGACAAATTGCCATTAACTTTATCAGAAACGCTTTCAGAAATTTTGATATATTGTCAAAATTTTAATCGTATGCAGAGCGCATCTAAAATGAGCAAAATCTATAGTAATGTATTGAGCTCCTCTTATTCTGTTATTTTAGGCACTGAAACAAGTTGGAACGATAGCATAAAAAGTGAGGAAATTTTTGGTAGTGGCTTTAACGTATTCAGAGACGACCGAAATCTTTTAGTATCTCAAAAGAAGTCTGGTGGAGGAGTTCTTATAGGCGTTTCGGCTCAATTTAATTCTGAAATTCTTCCCACAGTGAAGTTTAAAGAATTTGAACATGTGTGGGTTAAAGCGAACATTTCAGGTGAAATACATGTTTTTGCCTCTGTATATTTCCCACCAGAGCATGCTAATATATCATCGTATGAAGCCTTTTTCAAAATTGCTGAACAAATTTTATTTGAACTTCCGGTCGAGGTCAAAGTTCACATTTACGGAGACTTTAACCAGCGCAATGCCGATTTTATTCCGGATTCTGAAAATGAAAATATTCTAATCCCAGTCGTAGGAGAAAACGAAACATTGAATTTCATCTTTGACAAAACTGCTAGCATAGGATTAAATCAAATTAATCATGTAAAAAATCAACAGAATTGCTATCTTGACCTTTTATTTACAAACACTCAGGATGATTTCTGTGTATCTGAATCTTTGGCTCCTTTGTGGAAAAATGAAGCTTTTCATACTGCTATTGAATTTTCTTTGTTCATCCATAAAAATCAAGAACCCAACGTCTATGACTTTGAGGAAGTCTTTGAATACCATAAAGCTAATTATGACAATATCAGACGGAAGGTAGGTAATGTCGACTGGCAAAATACTCTTAGGAATGAAGCGAATATTGAAACCGCCCTGGACGTATTTTACAAAATAATTTTCGAAATTATTCATGAAGAGGTGCCCATTAAGAAGAAAAGACGACACGGTAGCTCGAAGCATCCTATTTGGTACAATAGGCAAATTAAAAATCTGAAAAATAGGAAACAAAAAGCCCACAAGCTTTACAAGAAAAATCAAAATAACGAGCACTTGGATCAATATCTCGACATTTGCGATAAACTAAATATTGCCATAGATTCTGCACTTGCGGATTACAACTCCAAAACTGAACAGCAGATTAAATCCAGTCCAAAGAATTTTTTTAACTACGTCAAAACTAAATTAAAATCAGATAATTTCCCATCAACAATGCACTTGGATGACAACGTACATAATAGCCCGAAAGAAATCTGCAACCTATTTGCAACATTCTTCCAAGAAATATATACAACTTTTTCTGAACAAGACCGCGATCGCGATTATTTTGCTTTTCTTCCAGATTTTCCTATGGATATTGGCGTCAGTCATGTCATAGTGGAGGACATTTTCAATGCTCTAAACCATTTGGATTCATCAAAAGGTGCTGGCCCTGATGGAATTCCACCATTATTTATGAAAAACCTAGCAACCGAGCTTACAACTCCATTGTTCTGGCTCTTTAATATGTCTTTACAATCTGGAGAGTTTCCCAAAACATGGAAGAGTTCTTTCTTAGTACCTATATATAAATCTGGGAAAAAATCTGACGTTCGCAATTATCGTGGAATAGCCATAATCTCCAGCATTCCGAAACTTTTTGAATCAATCATTAACGAAAAAATATTTCTTCAAATAAAAAACAGAATTACTAACCTCCAACATGGCTTCTTCAAAGGTCGTTCGACCTCAACAAATTTACTAGAATTTATTAACTATTCACTGATTGCAATGGACAATGGAAACTACGTGGAAGCACTTTACACAGACTTTAGTAAAGCATTTGATCGAATCGACATCCCAATGTTACTTTATAAATTAAAAAAGATGGGAATTGAGCCTGAGCTGCGTACGTGGTTAGAATCATATCTATCCAACCGCCAGCAAATAATCAAATTCAAAGGAAAGCAATCTAATCCAATTGAAGTCACCTCAGGAGTTCCACAAGGCTCTCATTTAGGACCTCTATTGTTTATTTTATATGTGAACGATATTTCCTTCCTTCTCAAAAAACTGAAAGTACTAATCTATGCCGATGACATGAAACTTTACTTGGAGATAAGAAATGCCGAGGATATTGATACATTCCAAAACGAAATTCTAGTTTTCCACACGTGGTGTCAAAAAAGCCTCCTACAGCTAAACGTGAAAAAATGCAATTCAATCACTTTTAGTCGAAAACGACAAACATCGAATGTTGTGATTACCTTAGGAAGACAGACTGTAGCAAAATGTGAAAGAATTAGGGATTTAGGCGTTATATTAGATTCCAAGTTAAATTTTATTGATCATTATAACACAATTATTCACAAAGCTAACAACATGCTCAGTTTTATAAAACGCTTTAGTTATCATTTTGTAGATCCGTATACAATCAAAACATTATATATTGCTTATGTTAGGTCGATATTGGAATATTGCAGCATCGTTTGGTGCCCTTTTTCAAGCACACATGAAGAAAGAATAGAATCTGTACAAAAACAATTCATATTATTTGCCCTTCGTAAACTAGGTTGGATAGCATTTCCTTTGCCATCTTATGAAGCACGCTGCATGCTTATCAATATACAAACATTGAAGGAACGTCGTGAATTTGCAATGCTTTCGTTCATTAATAATATCGTCTCGCATCGTATTGATTCAGCCGAAATTTTATCCAAATTGAACTTTTATGCACCTTCTCGACAGCTACGAAACCGAAGCATATTCTCAATAACTCCATATCGCACAAATTATGCAAAATATGGCCCTATAAATCGAATGATGGCTGTTTATAACCGCTATTGCGAATCAATTGATTTTACAATGTCCAAACTAAAACTCACACAATATTTTATACATAAAAGAAATTCTAACGCATAAGAAAATGATTCTGTAAAAGCTGAAATTGTTTTATTTATAATAAAATTACTTATATATATATATTTTAGTAAATAAGAAAAATGTAAACATTACTGTAACTATACCAGTCTACATCGATTGACGAAATAAATAAATAAATAAATAAATAAACACATACACAGCCAATACATGCAGGGATCCTGGAAAATTACAGACGTTCGTCCACAATTTTTCTTGTCATTTTTAATGTTTGTGGCACATATTGAATATGACACAAGCATTAAAGCGGCCAGGCCAACTGTGCAGCGTACAAAAAAAGATGATTCAAAATTATACGGCAATCAAATTATTTATTCAATGAATAATTTAATCAACGCATTATTTTGAACCTTTAATAAGGAAGATACGTGGACAACCGATCGTTCGTAAAAACTGGTTCCGCAAAACAATCGTTGAATGGCCGAAAAGCTTCTTCCACCGCAAAGTCTGTTCGTAATATCTAGGATGAGATCGTTTTCATTTCACTCCTAAATCGGAACCGTCGTAGTATGTGCTTCAGACCAGTTATTGTATTGGCAAACATTAGTTCATAGAATTTTATGAAGTATTATAATTATTATTACATAGAAAATTTTAACATATTTGAACAAACAAATATCTTATTGAATTCAATTAAACAATGTTTATTGCTTCAATCGGCAAAATTAATGGTACGAGCATTTTATGCATTGAAACAATAATTAACTTTTAATCTCAATAAGCATTTCCAGTATGAATAATTTTGCAATCATTTCAATAAAACAATTTTTGAAAAAAGAACGATATTTGTTACTTAAATGATTTTATTGAGTTCAATAAATAAATGTATTTTCTTTCTAGCTATATTTTTTTTAACTGAATTAAATCCATATGATTAAAAAAATTAAAAAAAAATTATTGCATGATTGCAAAAAAAATGTAACGTAACTATAATAACAACGACCGGTGTGAAAAACAGATTATTATTTTGGCAACCTATTTACCAACGACCGGTGCGAAAACGGGTGTCTAAATATATTATCGTTTAGCGTAATTAAAAATACACACGCATTTGCTTACGCACCGGTGCTGATAGTCTAAAAGGAATACAAGATGGTTTGACATGGACAAATGTCATTGCAACAAAGTGATCACAAAAAATGCAAAACGGTTGTACAAAGTACAACAGCGTGTGTGCTCGATGGGTATACTATAAGTTTTACACAGTAGGTAATTTAGCTTATTACCAAAAGCTTATTTTCTTTATGAATGTCATATTTATTGTAAGCCTTCCTGATCAGGAATTAACATCAAAATTATATTAAAATAAGATATTATATCATGGAAATATATATATATATATATATATATATATATATATATATATATATATATATATATATATATATATATATATATATATATATATATATATATATATATATATATATATATATATATATATATATATATATATATATATATATATATATATATATATATATATATATATATATATATATATATATATATATATATATATATATATATATATATATATATATATATATATATATATATATATATATATTATATATATATACAGGGTGTTTGGTTCATGGTTAAGAATCTCTCGGGGGGTGATAGACTACCATATTTGGAGAAAAAAATTGTTCTACACATACCATCAAATCTCAACTGTTACAGAGTTATTGAACTTTTTGTGTAAAAAACTTATTTGTCTTAAAATACCTCTAACTTTAAAAGTATAATTTGTATTTTAAATGTTTTAGTTCCATTCGAAAGGTGAGCAAATTTCGCATTGAGTGATGCTCTCACAAGTTTCAGCTAATGAGTTTAAGTAGCCTTTTCAAAGTAATTTATTGAAAATTAAACAATTTTAAACGATTTTTCGTTCATATCTTGAAAATCCTAATAGTTAACCTCATCATTTTAATAATTCAGATTGTTAGTCTTGATGAGCTGCTTAATTCGTTCTTTGACATGATACAGTTACCTTTTCTTATTTTCACGGTTTTGGGTTATTCAACTTGAATATTTTTATCTCATTTTCACTAGTACCAGCTCTAATTAATTGAAAAATTATGGCACTTATTGAACTTTTTTTTCTTTTTATTCGAAAGCCAGGAAAATTTTACAGTGAAAAATGTATTAATACCTTTCAGTTAAGTGAATTTAGTATTCTTTTAAAAGTAAATTAGTTTAAAGTTAGTGCTATTATTAGCATTTTCGTTAATTTTCTTAAAATAGTAAATAATAAACATCACCATTATTATCATGGAAATAATGAATCTCAGCAAGTTCTACAGTTCTTTCTTTGACTCCATTCAATTATCTCTTTTGGTTTCGACGCAAAATCGTTTTTATCACATCGTTTCATATGCAAAAATAACGATTTCGAACCCACTACATTTGTGGCGAGCTCATGCTGTGTTAACTATTAAATAGCAGCAAAATGAAAAGAGATATAGACAAAGTGTCAAATAAAAAGTTATAGAGAACATTAAGGGGCATCAAATGAACAATAGTATCGATAAATTTTTTTGAATAATAATTAGAATAATTAAAAAACTCTCCAAAAACACAAATTTTTAGTTCTTTCGTTAGTAAAAAATCATTTAGTACACTTAACTAAAAGATATTTGTACATACACTGATAGGACATTTTCTCAGCTTTCCAATGAAATCTTGTAAATAACGATATAAAGCATATTTTTTAGATTAGAGTCTTTTAAGCACTTGCAAGTCGGTTACAGGAAAAGTATAGTAATGAAATTACAAAGAAATGAGAAGAGATAGAAATATGACGTCCAAGAACAAATTATGAATCGTCCTAAAACCCAACTTTTGGATAATGGATATTGCTATAATCATACTTCATTATTTTGAGAAAATTAGCAAAAACCTTCCTAAAACCACTAACTTTTAACTACTTTACAGCTAAAAGGTAATTAAAACTAATTACTTAAAAGATATGAGAACACAATTCAATAGGAAATTTTCTCACCTTTCGAATGGAACTGAAATACTTAAAATACAAAGTATACTTTTAAAGTTAGAGGTATTTTAAGACAAATAAGTTTTTTACACAAAAAGTTCAATAACTCTGTAACGGTTGAGATTTAGAGGTATGTGTAGAACA